>NC_085879.1:27385120-27460120 GCF_034702125.1 Engraulis encrasicolus
CAAGCTATTGTTTATATGTAGCATTGATTTATGTAGACAAACACCCACACATAGACAGATACATCACGCAAAGCATGCATAGACTCACAGATGCACACAAACACACACACACACAAACACACACACACACGTGTGCAGAAACACACACAAACACACACACACACACACATTCACACAGAAACACGCGCATACACACACACACAAGCATGCGCGTATAGCAACACACACACACACACACACACACGCTCATACACACACACACACACACACACACACACACACACACACACACACACACACACACACACACACACACACACACACACAGACAAGCACACACAGACAAGCACACACACACACACACAGGCATACTCCCTATCATTAGACAGTTGACACAGTATCTCACCCTGACCCCACATGCCAAATCAGCCTGCCTACACTCCCCTGGGTGGTTGTGGGTGTTTGACGGTGTGCTCATCGCGCATCTCACACACCGATCAAATAATCCAGCTAATTACAGCATGCTCCCGACGAATAGCCGTGCTGCTCTAGCTGTTGCTAACACAACAGTTTATTTTTCTCACTGTGTGTACCTTACTGTTCATTTTATTTCTTAGAGTTGTGCATGTTTAAGTGCAAGATTATGAATCGGAATGTCATCCTTGTCAATCACTTTGGTCAAAAGTGTCTAATGTAAATGTAATGATTATCGTACTGTCTTTTGCCCCCAGAAATAACATGTTCTGCACTTAGCTCACTGGTTGCAACAAGGGTGGTAAAATGAAGCGTTCCTTTTTTTTGTGTTAAAATTGAGAATCACTTTGTACGTGCATTGATGACAAAATGCCTCAATGGCTGAGTAGACTTTTTTTGCATTTGAATTGCATTTTGGAATCTGTAACCGGTGGATATGAACTCAAGTCAAAATCAAATTGCAATGCTTTTGCAAACGTCGGTGCAATTCAAACCAGAATCCTGCAACACTCCAGCGTTTTCTCTCTCGTATTGCGATCTCGGTTCCTCTTCCTCCTGCATCAGGCAGAGCCGATGAGGCCCTCCACAGCTAACGTAGGGGAATTCTCGCCGAACCCAAGTGAACCTCCCTCCCTCCCCTTTACACACCCTGTCGCGTCTCTGCTGAGTCGCAGAGTCTCCTCTAGCTGGCACTTCCTTCGCATGAATATGCTGATGTACTCAGCCAGCCGCCGTGACTACAGGGGTGAGTTTCTCAAAAGGGAAGTTGTTAGCCTGTTAGCAACTTCGGTAGTTGCCAATGGGAAAATGCATTGAAAGCAACGAAGTAGCTAATGTAGTAAGCAACTTTGGTTTCGAGAAATAAACCCCAGTGTTGCCAGATTGAGCGGATTTCCCGCCCAATTTCTGCTGTTTAGGATGGCCATCTGTGGGTAAAAAACAAGGGGCATTGGGCGGGTTTTTCCTGTAGATTTATGGCCATAGATATCGATAGAATTTGGTTCAAATTGGGCGGGATTTAGTGCCTCATGGCCGTTTTTGAGCACTTTTTTGGACTGAAGTCATTAGACACATCTGGCAACCCTTCCTAACTATGGAACAGTGAGGTCCTCAGTGATATGTGTGGAGAGAGAAGGGGGCGTCGCAAAATAAACAACACACAGCCTTATCGTCGATGTCACTGTCAATGCACGCTAAGATAAGCAAAAGCATCCTATATATTCCACCTTATAATGGGTGCATTCCAATATGCGGACTTCCGTCCTCCCTTGCTCACTTGCTTGCTTGTGACCTCATGATGATGTCACTGCCTACAGAAAATTAATGTAATATCTTGCAAAAGCACAATTTTCTCATTTGCAATTGGGATGGTGAATGAATGACAGTCCCCCAAAAATTGTTGTGGCTAGGCTGACAGCTGGGAAACTTTATTGTTTTTTTCCACGGAGGCGTGGCCAGGAGGCGGGGCGAGGCCAGGCCACAAGCACAAGTGGAGGACGGGAGTGTGCCTATTGGAATGTAGACAATGTTCCATGGGCTAATGATGCTAAGCTGTGTTAGCTGGCATCCATTGCTGATACACAAATAAAGGAACGGTAAAATAGTGTGACCACATTTATTGTTGTCATCATGCCCTGTTTGTTCCATTATGATGACTCTTTATTTTTCCTCCCTCTCTCCCTCCCACTCTCCCTCCCTCTGTCGGTCTCGTTCTCGTTCTCACCTCCAGGCTAACTTTGACACCAACTTTGAAGACAGGAATGCGTTTGTCACTGGGATCGCCCGCTACATCGAACAGGCCACAGTCCACTCCAGCATGGTAAGTGGAAAACTCGATGTAATGTTGCAATGTCGATATGAGCTACCTTATCGAGCCGTGCTACCAAGGCATTACAGCGTACTGTAGTACTGACCCAAAGGGTTTGGTTAGGGCAAAGATATTGCTTCTCGGCTGTATCTGCTTTATAAATTGACCCCAAGTTCTAGTGTAATGTATAAATAAATAATAATGCCATTAATTGACTATATTATTTACTTTGGATATTTTGGTTTGTCTTTATTCTATTATAATGACCTATTGGTAGCTCGACAACGCAGCCGATCTCATCAGAAGACCCGCTAGCCAGCCAGGCACACATCAGTACACCACACCAAAGTCAGCAATGCATCATGGGAAAGGGACCCCGGGGATCTGTTTAGAACACACACAAGATTACACATGCAGATACAAAGCAGTGCTATCAAAGCCCACATAGAGCCCATTTCTTCCTCTGGGGACGAAACAGAGCTTGGGCTTGTTAGGCAGTTGCTTCAAAAGAAATGAAGACAGGACGGATGAATAAATAAATAAATAAATAAACAAGACATCATAGTAATCATCGTCATCATTGTCGTCTTCATGATGGTCAAGCCACTGAGCTTCTATGTGGAATCCCCAGGAGAGACAGAGAGGCAAAGACTATTCAGATGAGTGGGACAAGCGCCCCCTACAAAGATGGCCTTGTTGCTGCTGTTGAGTTGTTTCTTTAAGCACTCTTTGTGTCTCTCGTCAAGCTGGGCTCCCTTCTTTGCAAGACGATGTGCATCTCTCTCTCTCTCTCTCTCTCTCTCTCTCTCTCTCTCTCTCTCTCTCTCTCTCTCTCTCTCTCTCTCTCTCTCTCTCTCTCTCTCTCCCTCTCTCTCTCTCTCTCTGAATTGGGGAGGATGAATGCTTTTACAAAGTGCTGAATTGCCTATTTAGTCCTTTGCCTGGAGTATTTGAGGAGAGAGAGAGGAGGGGTGTGTGTGTACTCTGCCTGGCCAATGCATGTGTCGTCCATTCCAATCCTGCTATACTTGTGCATCTGTAGGAAGTGTGTTCTTGGAAGATATCGTTGCAACTTCCTCAGAAATCTTGTGGTGGTTTGATACAGTAGTTGTGTAAGTTTGCGATTTGTTGGCTTACTGTGCAGCTGCCTCAGTGTACATGTATAATCAGCTCAAATTATGATTTTCCCTGTCCACACAGAAGACATAGAAACAAACATAGATGAAGTAACACAAATATAAGCCGGGATTCATTTCAGAAGCTGCGATGCTATATGCTAATGTGTAATACATTCACAGAAGCTTTCATGTTCCCTGTCTGTTTACAGTACATAGAAGTAGGGCTGCACGATTATGGAAAAATCATAATCACGATTATTTTGGTCAAAATCGTAATCACGATTATTTTGGTCAAAATCGTAATCACGATTATTAATCACGATTATTGATTTTTTGCAGATTTTTTTGAAAATTACAAGATGAAACATAACAAAGAATGAACTATATACAGGGTTAGCAAAATAAAAATTAATTGTAATAATTATGTAAAGGCAATAGCATGAAACTTAGGTGGACAGATTTCTGGCCAGAAACACCAGCCTGTCAGTATGTTCTGGCTTCAAGGACGCTCTCAAAGGTAGGTCACTATTGCCACGATTAAATCACGATTGAAATCACAACTTCGATTTCACAATTTTATCACGATTTTCGATTATTTTCGATTAATTGTGCAGCCCTACATAGGAGTCATAAAAACAAAGTAATACATAAAAATGTTTTCATGGGCTGGTTTCAGTAGCTGCTATGCTGTGCAATACATTCTATGTTAAAGGACCACTAATGTCACTTGTTAGTTTGTTACTTTTTTGTAAATGATGTCTTATTGTAGATCATAATGAAACCGCATGAGTAGTACACTTGGAAAAGAAATGGGGAAGGTTGTTCAATCGTCTCTGAATTAGTAAATGTTCCGAACCTTTGCAATGTAATTTTCTGTGGACATTGTGTGAGGTCAGTGAAAAAGCCTGGGAACCCGGCAAGCAGCAAAAGGATTTAATCATTCTGCCAAACGATTTGAATTGCAAGCCCCGTCACTCCAGGCCAGAGATGAGATGAGCCCTCTAATACCTCATTTCCCCTCAGTCTGCCTCTGTGGGGGCTTCCTGTGATTATGTCTCACAACCACCACCTGTCTCTGTCTCTGTCTCTGTCTCACTGTCTCTCTCTGTCTCTGTCTCTGTCTGTCTCTCTCTGTCTATCTCTCTCTCTCTCTCTCTCTCTGCCCAACCCCCTCCCCTTTGTCTCTCTCTGTCTCACATCCCCTCTGCCTCTGTCTCTCTCGGTCTCTCTCTGTCCATTTCTCCGTCCCTCTCTGTCCATCTCTCTCTCTCTCTCTCTCTCTCTCTCTCTCTCTCTCTCTCTCTCGCTCTCTCGCTCTCTCGCTCTCTCGCTCTCTCGCTCTCTCGCTCTCTCTCTCTCTCTCTCTCTCTCTCTCTCTCTCTTTCTCTACAGAATGAGATGCTGGAGGAGGGCCATGAGTATGCTGTCATGCTGTACACCTGGAGGAGCTGTTCCAGAGCCATTCCCCAGGTACACGCACGCACGCACGCACGCCCGCCCGCACGCACGCACACACACAAGGCTGGATTAAGATGGCCCGGGGCCCCTAGGCTGCAGGTTGCTGTGGAAGGCAAATTTTGCGACAAATTTACATAGACACATAGACACTGTCGTAGTTACGAGCTAGGAATCAAGGCTAACATGTCTACCAAGTGTGCTCAACATGACTGATTCAATTTTCAATATGGCATCTTGTCACAATTCTGCAATTCATGCAAACTTTTCTATAGTGCTGGCCAAGTTATCAAGTAGCTTAAATACAGAGGAGGTGTTGTGTTGTACTTAAACCATCATCACACAGACGCATTTTGGGTAACACATCTGTGTGATGAATGGTAAAAGGTTAAATGCATAGTGCTGCCTTTTTTCTATTGTCAGAAGTAGGCAGCATCCTAGCGCTCCCACGGCTAAAGGATGTGTCTTAAACCACATACAGTCCCACACACAGTAATCTAGTCCAGGGGTTCCCAAACTTTACCGTGACAAGGCCCCCCATATACTGATACATTCCAGCCAGGGCCCCCCTGACATGGGTCGTGCCATACAATTTTTTTTTTCTTGCGCACCCCTATGTCTGTGAGTAAGTTCCCCATTGGGATTGGGGGCAGCCGTGGCCTAGTGGTTAGAGAGTTGGTCTTTCAATGTAGGGGTTGCAGGTTCGAATCCCTGACCTCTCTCTACATCTCCATCCATGGCTGAGGTGCCCTTGAGCAAGGCACCTTACCCCACATTGCTCCAGGGACTGTAACCAATACCCTGACAAGTAATAACTGTAAGTCGCTTTGAAGAAATTAAAGCGTCAGCTAAGTGCAATGTAATGTAATGTGATGTAATGGATACATAAATTAACGACAATGGTGGTAATGTTCAGAGATGCAAAATATGAAATTATAATGCAGTTATTAACTAATGGGAATATTGTTTGGCTTACTGTTGTTTGTTTTGTTGTTCATTTATTATTCAATGATTTATTTAGTTTTGCTATATTTTTCCTGCCAACATGCCGCGGCCCCCCAGGGGTCCCCGGCCCCCACTTTGAAAACCACTGATCTAGTGGTCTTCAGAAGTCTGCTGTAGCTCAGGCTCACAGCAGAAGACAGACGTCAGTGTGCACAGCAGCACGTTTCAACTTTGTGGTGCAAACCGCTCAGCTGACTAGTCTGCTGGCTGTGGAGGATGTGTGCGTGCCTCTCTCACCGTCACACAAGCACGGTTGCCAGATTGGGCAGTTTCTCGCCCAATTGCGCCGTTTAGGATGACCATCTGCTGTTAAAAAAAACTGTATCGGGCTAGTTTTTCCTGCACATTTATGGGCATAGAAATCAATTGGATTTAGTTCAAATTAGGTGGAGGTTTCATTTTTGAGCATTTATTGTGCTGGAAATCGTCAGTCACATTTGGCAACCCCTGCCACACAAGCTGGGCCATAGGTTGTATCCAAACCTGTTCTTGGACAGCACCCGTTAACCTCTGGTTCCTCTTTTTTTGTGTCGTCACACTGCTATCCCAGCATGTGGTTGTCGACTGTGTCAGTGAATTAGGCCTACTTGGAAACCATTAACAGGCAGTTGGTATGGTCAGCTAAAATGCAGAGCTCAGCCTTAAAGGGACACTGTGTGAGATTTTTAGTTGTTTATTTCCAAAATTCACGCTACCCATTCACTAATGTTACATTTTCCATGAATACTTACCATCACCATGAAATTCTGAGTATTCATTATGACTGGAAAAATTGCATTTTTCATACATGAAAAGGGGGATCTTCTCTATGGTCCGCCATTTTGAATTTCTAGAAATAGCCATTTTTAACTGCAAAAATGACTCTACTTGGACCATACTAGAAAATATTGGTTTATTACTTTCATGTAAAGATCAGATTTGGCAATAGGTAGCCCAGTTTCAATGAGCAGCATAGTTGCAGTACTTTTTTGACCATTTCCTGCACAGTGTCCCTTTAAACAGGTTTTGTTTTTGCTGCCTGTTTTGATGGTTGAGACACATGAGGTTCTTTCTCACTCTTTTAGGTCTGGCTTCTGCTTGTACTGTTCTTTGTAGTAGCAGTGGTGGTCTGTCTGTGCGCTTGTGTGTGTTTGTGCTTGTGTTTGACACTGCCCCCTTGTGGTTTCTTAGGTGAAGTGCAATGAGCAGCCCAACAGAGTGGAGATCTACGAGAAGACGGTGGAGGTTTTGGAGCCAGAGGTCACCAAGCTCATGAAGTTCATGTACTTCCAGGTCAGCAGGAAGCACTTTTGATTCACTCATTGTGTGCCTTCCAATATGTGCCCTTGCAGCCTCACGTTTGCCCCTCACGATGCCCCGCCTCCATGGAGAAAACAATTAAGTTTCCCCACTGTCAGCCTTGCCAAAACATTTTTTTGGGGGACTATTCTTCATTTACCATCCTGTTTGAAAATGAGAAAAGGACTTCATAATTGAGCATTTGCGAGATATTGAAATATAAAGCTGTTGTCACAGTGATGTCATCACAGCTTATTACTTCCTGGTACGAGGCCACAAGCACAATTGGAGGACGCAAGGTGGCATATTAGAACGCACCCCTTCACTATTAAGGATGTTGTCTGTTTCCTTCAGACGACCTTGGCACAAAATTATGACTGTTTTCCTCTAAGCTGCCTGAAACGAGTATTGTATTCGTTTCCTAACCCGCATTTCTCACCTTGTCCTCTCTTTCTGACCACAGAGTTTTTACTCTCAAGAGAAGTGAGAAACCCTGACCACAAAGAGGACATGTGTTATTCAAATGCAGTGTGTCGTTTTCACACACGGCTACTATTACATTAATAATGAATTGATCATTTGAATAATGAATAATATATTTGCATTTTAAGACCAGAGAATTCAATTGTATTACAGCGTAATAAAGCAAATAAAGCTCCCGCACACTGTTCACATTTGCATGGTTTACTGCAACGTTTCGGTCTACTGACCTTCTTCAAGCAATTCAAACCCTTCTTCACTTACTTAATTACAGCGTAATAAAAAATAATCTCAAATGTCCTTCCCTCAACCACCAGCAATGAAGAATGTATGTTAACTTACTGCTCAAGTCATTGATGTGTGTGTGTATATACACGTAATTGGTTTCAGTAATACAGGCAGAAAATATACATTTTAACATGATGCACAAATTCTGTTCATGTTATTTTTTTATCTGTTGTGCCTGAAGGAAGAACAATCCTTCATCTTAATTGGGTTGGCTATAACCTAGCTCATACTATTTTGATGAGTAATGGATGAGTGGAGTATATATGAAGAACTCTTTTCCAAAATGAGATATATCCATTTAATAGAATGTTGGGAAATTGTCATTTTTGTATTGGGCATTCCATTGAAATGCATTGCAAAATGCATTTTTATAGAGGTTTTAAAGTATGTTCTCAAAACATTTCAATGGCAAGAATTCACACATTGATTATAGGACTTCTTAACAGTCAATTCCAATATTAAAATGCAAAAAGTCAAAAATGGTGTATATAGCGTTTTGGAAAAGAGCTCTTCATATGCACCTCAGTCTTGTGCGTGCGTTGTACTCCAAAGTCCTCCGAAAAGAAGAAGAAGAAGAAGAAGAAGAAAAAAAAACAGTCATTCTTTTCTCAGATTAAGGTTATCCATCAGTGTGAATGTCACAATTTCCTAATATAATTGTGTGAATTACTGTCTGAATCTGTGTCTCCAGAGGAAAGCCATCGAGCGCTTCTGTAGCGAGGTGAAGCGTCTGTGCCACGCGGAGCGGCGTAAGGACTTTGTGTCGGAGGCCTACCTGCTGACGCTGGGCAAGTTCATCAACATGTTCGCCGTGCTGGACGAGCTCAAGAACATGAAGTGCAGTGTCAAGAACGACCACTCTGCCTACAAACGGTAACACTTCACGCGGGAACATTTTTTTTCCTGAACAATCGGAATACCTGATTACAACTCTGATCAATCTGATACACTGGTTTTGTCTTTACTTTTTCATCCAATGCTTTCATAATGTTTGATTTCTTTGTGATTGTCATGTCCTGGCAACATTCTTGACCTAAGCCTCCCCGTAGACCTGTTCTCAACCATTTAAACATGAGCACGCTAAACGCAGAAAAATATTTTGACAGATCTCTCCCCCTGACCGGCATAAGGGGAGGCGTTTCGTTGAGGTCCTTTATGCCTCACAGTCCTGCTGTCAAGCTAAGCTGACCTGTCCTTAGCTGTTGCCATAGTGACATGTGTGGGTCTCGCTTGTTTTTCTTCTTCCTCCTGACAGAGCTGCCCAGTTCCTCAGAAAAATGGCCGACCCACAGTCCATTCAGGAGTCCCAGAACCTCTCCATGTTCCTGGCAAACCACAACAGGATCACACAGGTTCATAGACTTACTTCTGTGACATGTGTGTGGGTGGGTGTGTACGTGTGGGTGTGTACGTGTGGGTGTGTACGTGTGGGTGTGTACGTGTGGGTTTGTACATGTGTATACGTGTGTGTGTGTGTGTGTGTGTGTGTGTGTGTGTGTGTGTGTGTGCGTGTCTCTGTGTGTGCGTGTGTCTGTGTGTGTGTCTGCATGTGTGTCTGTGTGTGTACGTGTACCTCTGTGTGTGTTGTATACACATACAGGTAAACCTAAGGGCTAATAAAATGTTGAATTAAGCAAGTTTTATTTGAGTAACTGGTCATATACATGTATTACTATATTGAACCATTGAACAATTTAGTTTTGGTAGGCTATTAGACCATCACACACACACATACGTTTCTGAATGTATCAATAAATAACTACATGAAAAAGAAAGCAATTCTACCATTTTTTTTTTTTAACTCGTACCCTCGGCCTAAGGGACTTCTTGAAAGTCGAGTGCACTTGTTGGGAGTTGAGCTCACCTTCTTTGTGTGCGTGCTGTGCGTGTGTGTTCCCCATGCAGTGTCTGCACCAGCAGCTGGAGGTGATCCCTGGCTATGAGGAGCTGCTGGCCGACATCGTCAACATCTGCGTGGACTACTACGAGAATAAAATGTACCTGACGCCCAGCGAGAAACACATGCTCCTCAAGGTACTCCTGTCACTCTCTTTTTCATTCATGGTTGACAGACATTTTTTTGGGTTCAGACATCAGGTGGACTAATGACATTTCATGCCCATGAATGAATTGGTAATTGATAAAACAAAACAAAACAAAAAATCCATACAATAGTGGTACTGGCTATCCTGCATCCTGTAACAACATTTCAGTCATGGAACCACAGTCAATGCTGTTACGATAAGGAGAGGTCAGGGAGAGGTCAGAACATGTAGGATATACACAACACTTCCACATGACACATCTCACTTAGCCCAAGGGGGAAACGGCATTGGTTTTGGGGTTGACACCGCCCATATAAGCCAAGGGCAGGTGAACATGGTGGTGGATTGATGGTGACACCGGAAGCAGCCGGGTGAGAGTCGGCATGCGGTCGACGTAGCTCCCGGTGCACTTGGATCTTATTTGTATTTCTGGTGGAAGAATGCGGTGTTGAGCCGAGAAGTGGACCTACTCATTTATGTTGAATGGACTAACTAAACTGAACCGCTTGCGCTGGCGGGCTGCGGGAGCCAAGGATTGGGCTAGCCACCTCTACCAGATTCACCCCTCATCGATAAGCTAATGCTAACGTTCCTTCCTTGGGTCCACCTAACATGCAACCATACACTAGTAGTGCACATATCCTTTTCCACGTTATTGCAATACACATAGTCTAAGCCCGACTGAAGTCCCCTTGAGCAAGGCACCTAACCCCACATTGCTCTAGGGACTGTATCCAATACCCTGATATCCAATGACCTAAGTCGCTTTGGAAAAAAGCGACAGTTCAGTGTAATTTAATAGATGAAAACGTGTTAAATGTAATGTCACAAGTGGATTATTTTCCGAGGGTGGTTCTTATGATGTCTGATTTTTACTTGTTTATGTTTTTTATTGTTCAGGTGATGGGCTTTGGTCTCTATTTGATGGACGGGAATGTGAGCAACATCTACAAGCTGGACGCAAAGAAGAGAATAAACCTGGGAAAAATTGACAAGTTTTTTAAGGTAATATTAACTGTATTTGTTTGGTAGCCTGACAAGCCAGACTAAATGTGAGATTAAATGTGAATATTTAGTCTGGCCCTGATTAATGAGACATTGAAAGTTTGTTGATTGGAACAACCCATTGTTTTTCAAACTGTGTGCCTATTGGCCAACACTTTGTCGTCACTCCCTGAAAACCCTGTCTGATTGATTTGCATCCAAAGATTCAAAACAAATCAAGCAAATGTCCTGCGTTGTGATTGGCCAGCCAGATTCAGGGCATTGGGGCATTGTCCGAGGCTAGACCCACTCGCAGGCAAAAATGATTCTGTCTGTTGGCGGGTAGAGCTAGTTTAATAGGCTATTTGTTTAGCGCAGTTCTTAGGTGAGAAAAGTTTGCCAATGAGAAGATTTAATAGGATAAAAAAGTATTGATGGGATGAAGCACTATGAGTGTTCTATGAAGTGATGAATTTGTTTTTGACTGGACAACTCTAAACGAACAATACGTCACATATGTCATATTGCAAGGAATAAAACAAGCCTTTATTGTTATAGCTACTTTTTCATATTCTGAAGCGTTCATCAATTAGCCACGCTAAGTTTGTTTTGTCTTTTTCCAGCTACAGGTGGTCCCCCTGTTTGGAGACATGCAAATCGAACTGTCGCGCTACATCGAGACCAGCGCCCACTATGAGGAGAACAAATCCAAGTGAGTGCTCATCAACCCACACATGAACACCACCATAGAGTGTCCATCATTTTTTACCAGTTTTTCCTGTATTCTAATATAATAGATGTTATCTGACCGGTATTCATTTTATAAATAACATTTTCAATCTGTATATGATTAATATAATCTGCCTGGATGATTAGGAGTTCACACACTTAAGAAGACTCTAAAGTAAAGCGCAATGATTTATTTATTTTTATTTATTTTTTTAAATCTGAGAACAGAGTAAAGGAGATGTTTCAGGGTTCTGCCTCCATCAGTGCTCTCTGTGCTCGCCTCAGAAGACCTGAAACTAGGCCCTACCATGCCTCTAATGCTACGCCGGCAACCCGGGTTGGATTCCGACTCGGGTCATTTGCCAACCCTTCCCCATTTATCTCCCCATTAGTTTCCTGTCTATCTCTTATACTGTGCTATCATCAATAAAGCCAAAAAAAAAAGACCTGAAACCTGAGACCTGAAACCAATCCAACCAATCTGCCACCTACTTCTCCTCCTCCTCCTCCTTCTCCTTCCCCTCCTCCTCCTCCTTCTCTTCCTTCTCCTCCTCCTTCTCCTCCTTCTCCTTCCCCTCTTCCTTCTCCTTCTTCTTCTCCTCCTCCTCCTCCTCCTCCTCTTTCTCCTCCTCCAGGTGGACGTGCACCCAGAGTGCCATCAGCCCGCAGTACAACCTGTGCGAGCAGATGGGCCAGATCCGGGACGACCACATCCGCTTCATCTCGGAGCTGGCGCGCTACAGCAACAGCGAGGTTGTGACGGGCTCGGGCCTGGACAGCCAGAAGTCGGACGAGGAGTACCGCGAGCTGTTCGACCTGGCGCTGCGCGGCCTGCAGCTGCTCTCCAAGTGGAGCACACACGTCATGGAAGTGGTAAGGAGGGAAAAAAAAGACATGGGCAGAGGTGTCAAAAGTAAAAGTAAAAGTAAAAAAAGAAACACAGTTTCCTTCCAACACAAGCAACTTATCTGAGTAACCAGTAGACCCGTGTACTTGTCTTACGATCAGCTAACTCTGTGGTTTGTCCTTGTTAGGTTTTCAATGTTTTTCAGTAACAACACAGTCTATCTCTCTCATTAGGTACAATGGAGTAAATGGTATAACAGCTATGTAATGCCATGTGCTAGTGTTGTAATTACACCACAAAAATACTTTTACTTTTACTTTTAATTTTACTTTTCACACCTCTGGACATGGGGAAAGAGGGACAGAGGCCCTACTGTGCGTGGCTCTAACTGTAGGGCACTGGGCTGCCACGCCGGCGACCTGGGTTCGGGTCCAGCCCGGGTCATTTTGATGACCCCTCCCCATTTGCTTCCTGTCTGCCTCTCCTACTATCCTATTGTCAATAAAGTCGAAAAGACCAGGAAAAAAAGAAAGACAGAAAAAAGGCAATTAAATGGTGATGTGGCATGATCATGCAATTAACAGATAAACATACACAAGATATGCCTATCTTATAAGGTGTACCTTTTCTTTTCTCTAGCTATGCAGACTAATATTTTTGTTTGTTGAAGTGCAGTGCATTTCAACATTTTAAAGAAAAAAAACGAACCAAAGGCAATTCATTTCATTCATAATCTCAGGAAGAAAGTAGTGGTGAGGCGTGCCAAGAAACTGTACAACTTAGCATCACATAAGAAAAAAAAATCTATTCACTTGAATGCAGCACAACTGGACCTCAGAGAGAGTGACTTGGAAGCGTTTGAACTCTGGCCATCCCCAGATAGAGCCTCACTCACTCTCTTCAGCAAGCATTTGACCTGCTTTATCCCGGCATGATATCCTGTTAAGGGTTTGTACTCCCTCGGTAGTGAACTTGTCTATCCTTGAAGCTTTTGTAGGGCACTACTCTCGCACAGCACATTACCTGGCTCTTTATCCTTGTTTGACGGTGCTTGCTAGCAGTACCTCACTTTTTCATGTTGTCTGTCTCCATTTGGTTTATTTTTCCGTCCCCCTCTACATTCCTTTACTGTCTCTCTTTGCGAAGACTCTCATTTTATCTCTCCCTCCCTCCCTCCCCCCATCTGTCTGTCTGTTGCTCTATCTATCTATCTATCTATCTATCTATCTATCTATCTATCTATCTATCTATCTATCTATCTATCTATCTATCTATCTATCTATCTATCTATCTATCTATCTATCTATCTATCTATCGCTACGCTAATGTCTGTTTGTAGGCTATATGCAGATGTGATGATATATTTGGTCTATTCAATGCATATTATGTAAACACTGCTAAACTTTTTTTAAACACACGATTTTCTTCGGCATCAGTGAAGTTCTCTACTCTATGCTACTCGTCTTCACTCTACTCTACTCTATACTACTCTACTTTGCTCCACTTCACTGTAATGGAAGCTGGTCCACCCGATGGACAAGTTCAGAAGTGTTCAGAAATGTTATGCTATGTAATATAGTATGTAGTATATGCTATGTAGTATATACTATGTGTAGTATACTCAGAGTCTGTATTATACTACTCTACTCCACTTTACTCTATTCTACTCTACTCTACTCTACTCTCAACTGCACTCCATTCATTTCTCACTCTGGTCTCTTCTCTACTCAACTCTACTCTACTCTTTTATATCCTACTCCACTCTAATCTACTCTCCACTCTTCCACTCTACTCCGCAGTACTCCTGGAAGCTGGTGCACCCCACGGACAAGTTCTGCAACAAGGACTGTCCCGGCACGGCGGAGGAGTACGAGCGGGCCACGCGCTACAACTACACCAGCGAGGAGAAGTTCGCCATGGTGGAGGTGATCGCCATGATCAAGGGGCTGCAGGTGCTGATGGGCCGCATGGAGAGCGTCTTCAACCAGGCCATACGCAACACCATCTACGCCGCGCTGCAGGACTTTGCCCAGATGACGCTGCGCGAGCCGCTGAGGCAGGCCGTGCGCAAGAAGAAGAACGTGCTCATCAGGTCAGCTGTCTTCTTTAATGTAAATATATTTTTAGGGCTTTTGTGCCTTTATTATTTGATGGGGCAGAGGAGAAGAGACATGAAAATGCTGGGAGGTAGGTGCGCTGTGTCGCAGCACGCTAAGCCCCCCACATTTGGGTTCACGTTGCCCACGGCGACTTCGGTTTGCGTCCGGCCGGGGTCATTTCCCGGCCCTGCCCCATCTCTCTCTCCCCCAATCATTTCCTGTCTACTCTCACACTGTCCTGTAATAATAAAGGCCAAAAAGCCCCCCAAAATGCTTCAGAAAATGCTGGGAGATAGAGATGGGGAAGTATTGGGAAATGACCCGGGTCCCGGAATCGAACCTGGGTCACCCGCATAGCACTCCAGTGCCCAGCCGCTAGAGCCGAGGTTGGGCCAGATCAGCTGTCTTCTTGTCACTTTGTACAGATACAACTGGTACAAAACCAATTGAGAAATACTGTAACAGATACAACTGGTATAATTCCTGAGTTTATAGACTGCCCCCTGCTGGATGTACTGCTCACACTCATCTCTATTGAATTTTTACCACCAGCGTTCTCCAGGCTATCCGGAAAACAGTATGTGACTGGGAGGGGGCGAGGGAGCCCCCCAACGACCCCTGCCTGAGGGGGGAGAAGGATCCGAAGGGGGGCTTCGACATCAAGGTCCCTCGCAGGGCCGTCGGACCATCAAGCACACAGGTCTGATGGGTCATGCAATTATTCCCTGTATATCAGGGATGTCAAACTCATGTCAGTTCAGGGGCCACACGCAGCCTATTTGATCTCAAGTCGGCTGGACCAGTAACATGATTGCAAAATATCAAAAAAAAAATTCCTTTCATGTTGGAATCACGTTGCTAGTCAATCATCTCAAGGTGGATGGCAGTGTGTATATATAAGGAGCATTGACTGGGGACCTGAAATATCCGAAATCTGCTGCAAACTTTGCAAAGGGCAAGATATTTACTTTGATTATTTTTCTGTAGTTTAGAAAAGTCTGGGGGCAGATTAAACCATCTGTCAGGCCGCATCTGGCCCCCAGGCCCTGTGTGTAACTCCCCTGCTTTATGTTTTTGTTGACACAGGACTTTGTGACAACAAGAGTCACAGAGAAGTCTTTGCAATGCAGTGAAACAGCCTTGAATCTAGTGCAATATATTTAGAATGCAAAATATCGCTTACAAAAAAATCGTAAGGGTGGATTAAGCCCGATCTGACTGCTCCACTCTTGTGTCTCGGTGTGAATTTCTTTGCAGCTGTACATGGTGCGGACCATGCTGGAGTCTCTCATCGCGGACAAGAGTGGCTCCAAGAAGACCCTGAGGAGCAGCCTGGACGGCCCCATCGTGCAGGCCATAGAGGACTTCCACAAGCACTCCTTCTTCTACACACACCTGCTCAACTTCAGCGGTACCTACACGCAACCGCCACGCCATACATGCACTCTCTAGCTCTAGCTCCTGCTCTCTCTGTCTCTGTCTCTCTGTCTGTCTGTCTCTCTGTCTGTCTGTCTCTCTATCTCTGTCTCTGTCTCTATCTCTCTCTCTCTCTCTCTCTCTCTCTCTCTCTCTCTCTCTCTCTCTCTCTCTCTCTCTCTCTGTCTCTGATGTCTCTAACACTCTTCCCCTCACCCTGTATTTATCAGAGATGTCAAAAGTAAAAGTAAAAAAGAAACACAGTTTCCTTCCAACACAGGCAATATATCTGAGTATCAGTAGACCTGTGTACTAGTCTTAGGATCAGTTGTGGTGTGTTCTTGTTAAGTTTTTAGTGTTTTACTTTTGATATTTCTAGTTTTTATCTCTTCATCTCGGCCACTATCTGTTTTGTGTGTCTTTCTGTCTGCTCTTCTCTCTCCATCTCCATCTCTCTCTCTCATTACGTCTCTAACTCTCTCCCCTCACCCTGTCTTTATCTTCATTTCTGCCTCCATCTGTATCTGTGTCTTTTTCTTTCGGCTCTTTCTCTATATCTCCATCTACCTCCCTCCCTTGCTCGCTCTCCCTTTCCCCTCCTTCTCTCTCTCCCTCCTTCCCTCTCTACCTCCTTCCCTCTCTACCTTGTGTCTCCAGGCACTTCCACACCTCTCCATCTGTAAGTGCGGATCAAGCTTGATTTAAGTGATTACCTTTCCAGCTGTGGTGTCAAATACTATTAAGCAGCTGGTAAAGGGATTTGGTGCTAATTTAGCAAACTACCGTAATTGATGATGATGATGATTTTGATGATCATAATGGCAGATGGTGCCCTTGGGGTTTCCAAACCTGAGTTCTTCTTAGGAATTACAGGCAATCTTTATATTTTTGATGGAGGATTTTACGGTACCACAGGGTATCTGAATGGAAAAGCAATTTGTATCCACCCATTGGTTAAGACAGACTTGGACATTTGCTTTGAGAGCCACAGTTAGTAGAGGTGTACATCACTCCAAGACCCTGTTTTACACTTGTCGGGGTTTTTTTTTGTAAACGTTGATGTTTGGACCTTTCGTTTACAGGCAAACAGAATTTTAGCTCCTCAAAATTTTAACAAGTTTTAAGTGAGATGTTTAAAATGCTCTCAAAATGGTGGCATTTTTCATTCCACATACCACTTTTATATGGAAAATTAGTTAAAAAAATATCCACTTCCGTGTAACAAAGGCCATATATAATAGTGTTACATTCAAGTATATAGTATATAAAGTATATTAAGTGAGGGTTAACGTTCGGCGAGAAGGTCGCTACCGTGGAATAGCAGCACGACAGAGAGAATCTTTAGACCCCGACGCGGAGCGGAGGGGTCTTGTTCTCTCTGAAGTGCTGCTATTCCACAAAGCGACCGACTCGCCGAACGTTAACCCGCTTATTATATGGATATACTTAAATGATTCACACATGGCGGGGACATTTCTTTATTTAATGTTAAGTTTATTATAATTTTTCATGTCAAAAGATTGTTGCTGCGCAAAACAAAACAGTGCCGTTGTGGAACACCGCTAGGCAACAGGTAGCCTAGACAACAGGTGTTGTGTATCACAGCAGCTGATTAGAGTCTTGTTGAAAAGTCGCTTTAGCAGTGAAAAGTCTTGTTGCCATTGACAGCGGTCTGATATAGACCAACCCGTCCGTTATCTCAAATATCAGACGTGCGAACGTTGGGGAGCCCCATTGAAATGAATGGAGCATTCGACCGATGACGTCACACCATATAATAACCCATTTTAGCCTGATGCTGTGTATACGTTGCACTGACCTAGACGCCTGCAGTGCAAGATGAAGGTCTTAGCTTTCAAAAGCAACTTATTTAATGTTTTTATGTGCTGATATTTTTTATAGGCTGAGGGCACTTTCTCACAAAAAAGGGCTTAGGCATTTAGCAGGCGTTTGTTGCAGGTGCTTTAGGCATCAATGGGATATGGTACACGGGAACGCTTGCTTTGAAAGCGGCTCTCTGTATTCTTGTCTTTTTCCTCTTTTCCTGAGACTCCATATTTTACTGACATGGAGGAAGACAATGGCCTCGTTTACATGACATTTTAACTCTGAATTCTTAATTCAGAATTTAATAGTTCCATCAAGTTTACGTTGCACTTTCATTTAACTCCGAATTGTGCAGTGTTTACATGATGTTTTCAAAGCGGAATTACGTTTTATTCAGAATTAAATTGAGTTAATTCTGAAGCAAATGTCTGATGTAAACGAGACTTGTGTTCTAATCAGGGTTGCCTGTCAATGAAAAGAATACGGGACACTTCATTTTCTCCCCCATAAAATGTTGTATTTCTTAGTTGTAATTTCCTGAATTTTAACGTCTCGTGTACCGTTTCAGCTCAATACGGAATCCAAGCTTTTATTTCTAAATACGGGACGGTTCCGTATTTCAAGTGTCTGTTGGCAACCGTAGTTCTAATCTCCCTCTCCCTCTCGCTCCCTCTCTCTCTCTCTCTCTCTCTCTCTCTCTCTCTCTCTCTCTCTCTGGCCTCCTCTCCTGGTCCACAGAGGCCCTGCAGCAGTGTTGCGACCTCTCCCAGCTGTGGTTCCGGGAGTTCTTCCTGGAGTTGACCATGGGCCGCCGCATCCAGTTCCCCATCGAGATGTCCATGCCCTGGATCCTCACCGACCACATTCTGGAGACCAAGGAGCCCTCCATGATGGAGTAAGCAGGACGCTAGGCTAATGCTATCCCCAGCAGTGTTGTATTGTGATTTTCCAGCATGTAGCCTCATAGTGCCCAACCGTTCTGCCAGAGGAACGCTAGTCATGGAAAACACTTTCCTACCATAGTGCTACTCTGCTGCGGTACTTCTTACTAAGGATTCCTCCATGATGGAGTAAGTAGAGTGGAGTAGAGTATAATTTATTGATCCCGTGGGAAATTAAGGTGTCAAGTAGCATACATACATACATAAATACAGAAGAAGCCGCAAGGACATTACACACAACATTGCACATATATTCACAAATATTCACCATACATACTGTATATTCACAGGGTCAGATCTCCCTATCCCACTTACACACACACACACACACACACACACACACACACACACACACACACACACACACACACACACACACAGACACACACACACACACACACACACACACACACACACACACACACACACACACACACACACACACACACACACACACACACACACACACACACACACACACGCACGAGCAAAAGCTAGAAAATTGTCAAAAGTGTCTGAGTCTGGGAAGTCTCTGGGAAGTCACTATGCATAGTCCAAGGAAGAGATGCTATCCCCAACAGTGTTGTATTGTAATTTTTCAGCATGTACTCTCATGGCCATGGAAAAGACTTTCCTACCATAATGCTGCACTGATACGGTAGCCTACTTCACAGAGCCTTCACTAATACATAGCGACTTGGTCATTGCCATTCAGGTCATTGCCATTCAGGTATCAGTACATTTCTATCAGAGGCAATGTCTTAAAAGGTTAACTAATTGCTTTGTGGCTCATATTGTTTAACAATTACCTTCTCAACACATTTTCATTTGGCAGATTCAGAATACTAATACTGCTGTCCTAGTATCACTCTCAGTATCTAATAGACAGGCATGTATTTGGGCCAGTGGTGCTGGAAAATCATTATGCATTGGCACATGCAGGGCTCTAAATTAACACACGCCAACACGCCAAACACGGGTGAGAATTAATTTTGGCTAGTAGAAAAAATTACCTACCCGCCAATTTGGCTAGTAGCGCCCGAGTACAGTAAATTATGAACGGTAAACCGCTGCTTGAATGGCAACGATACAGCGAGATTTCCTACATTACCCATAAACACTACCGTCATGACGTAGCATCCCACCGTGGGCTTTCCGAAGCAGCTCTGGCAGCGGCTACTCCATGCTGCTGTTGCGCGCGCCACGACAGAAAACATTTCAGACGACCAGCCTACTGTCGGCTACGCTCGCATTATTTTGACAGGCAACTCTCCTCCTCTGCTTCTGTCGCTTTCGCTCCACCACTTTTAACATCACTATTAGGCCTACTGTTACTATTAGCACTCACCGACACAGAACCTTTCTCTAACAGGCTGCCTTTTTAAGCTGCGAGGACCTGACCGAAGAGTTATAACATGACGCGGATTATGCCTACTTCTGTTTTGTATGTTTTGTGGTGGTGGTTAGAGCAAGATTCTGTGTTGGCGAATAGGCCTACTAGTAATAATAACAGTAATAGTAGTGACGTTTTTTAAAAAGGAGTGGTTGTGGAAAGAAATTGCGACAAGGGCAGAGGATGATAACTATCTGTCAGAGTAGTGTGCGCGTAGCTGTCAGTTGTCTTCTGAAATGCTTTCAGTCCTGGCGCAACTTAAGTTGGAAAGCCCACTCCATCGGAAAGAAGAGCAGACCTTGCATAACCGTGCAAGTAGGCTACGTGAAAAAAAAATCAATAATCAAAAAACTGCCAACGGCGACATTTCCGTGATAGTTAAACATAGCATGCTTCTTGTCATTTTGTTGCGCATAGAGAAGAGCTCCTGGAGTAAATGGAGGTGTCTATAGCAGCATATAGGCTACATAAACACACAGACATACCCGTGTGTGTGCGTGTGTGCGTGTGTGTGTGTGTGTGTGTGTGTGTATGTGTGTGTGTGTGTGTGTGTGTTGATCTCTCCTTTCCTCCTCTCTCCTCTTCTTTTCCTCGTTTCTTCTCCTTCCTTGGAGTGTACAGATGTGAGGTTTTGTAGTGTTTGGCTGTGTGTTTGGTTGTAGGCTATGTTAAAGGTCTGTTGTGTGGCTTGAGTGATGTGATTCACTGTTTTCAGAGGTAAATATAAAGCAGAAGTTAAAAAAATAATTCAAAAGTGTATATAATATGCTTATTATGTTAATTAGGCCTATGTAGGCCTATAGTGTTTATGTGTTTTGGAAATAGTTGAATAAAATAACCATGATTTAAAAAAAAAATAAAAAAAATAGCCTAACGCATAGCCTAGTTTATTTTGGCGAGATAAAAAAAAAATGGCTAGTTGACCTTCTGTTTGGCTGGTAAGAAAAAATGTCTACTAGCCAAATTGGCTGGTGGTGGAAAAAGTTAATTTAGAGCCCTGGGCACATGCATATCAATAATATGAGATATACAATACATATCAACACGCGTACATAAAAGAGAAAGGAAACGTTGTTGTGGTCCATGTTTGGCTTTTTGTTGTTTGTCATTATGGCCACCAGAGGGCGGTATATTCAAGTGTGCTCTGTACACATTGTCTGGCTCCACACAGACTGACATCCCCACCCAGCTGTTCTAGGAGTTCCACTTCTCTCACGAATAACGTTGCTTTGTGGGCTGATGCTTGGGCTGGAGCTTCATCTATAATCAACGGAACGGACCACAGCAGATGGAAGTGCAGAGAAAAGGAAGAAAAAATAGTCTGCTCTTTTCAATGTATTTTTGACACAGATTGACTTGACAACGTAGCATATAGTATAGCACATAGCCCCAGTCTGAGTCTGTCCTTGATGTTACTGCTATGGAGAGGTGAGTAATTGTGTATGAGGTGTCCAACTTCATCTGATCCCCCCTTCTCCTGTCCTCAGGTATGTGCTGTATCCTCTGGACTTGTACAATGACAGCGGCTACTACGCACTCACCAAGTTCAAGAAACAGTTCCTGTACGATGAGATTGAGGCAGAGGTAAGCGGCCGAGAAAAATGTAAAAAAAATCGTGCAAAAACCCAGATTCTAAAACGTTATATTAAGGCCTGTGCTAATTTTACCTGTTTGTTTTGTGGCAACTCAGTCACTCACAGTAATTTCATATTTCACGGTGTCATTATTACAACGTTGCCTAAGTTTGTCCTGCTGGGTCTGTTCATTTTGAAAACTTTGCATGGCCACTCTAATGCATATCCAATGTGTGTCCTTTTTTTCAGGTCAATCTGTGTTTTGACCAGTTTGTTTACAAGTTGGCAGATCAGATATTTGCATACTACAAAGCAATGGCTGGGAGGTAATTGAATTATTATTATTTTTTCATAAAATATACATAAATATACATAGACAAGACGCATTTACAGAAAAAGTCCCTCCCTATATAGAAGCATTTTTAAGGGAAAGTGGGGAATGTATCTTTGTAACATCATTTAAGTCTCCCAAATTCAACTAGCCCTGTTCCCTAGGGCCTAGATGATTTTTGAGATTTAACAGTGGTGTTTGCAATGACGGCTGGCGACTGACATTTGATGTTACTACTTTATTCTGAATCAGTGTTGTAAAAGTATATAACTTTTCCCTCCACTTAATTCCTAACCAACGATGGCCAGGAGTGGGCATTTGAAACAGAAGCAGTGTTAACTTAAGACGCAAGAAAGGCAAATGGCATGAAACAGATGAGGAAATGCAAATGAATGAATGTTATATGACTATTTAATTATCAACTGCAAGGTAATATTACATTTAACTCAAGGCTACTGTAGGTTACATAGGATACAGTGAAATCAAATACAGTTTACCCAAGATAGATAGACAGAGAGAGAGAGAGAAAGAGAGAGGGAGAGAGGGAGAGAAAGACAGAGATTGGAGCCCCTTCAGAGATGGAATGAGACTCCCAGATGGATCTCTGAGGTGAGATTATATACTGCAATCCACCACCCCAAAACTGTCCTTTTGTCTTGCTAGGGCCAGTGGCAACACGGGGGATGCCACATCTTCAGTGGGGGGAGAGTTAGCACAAACAGGCCCAAACTCTCCTTGAGATAGCATCAACAGTATAATCTGAGTCATTCAATAATCTCCATATTTACAGTGTGTTACTTATTTCTTGTCTGTGTAGTGTTCTTCTGGACAAGCGTTTTAGGGCGGAGTGTAAGAACTATGGCGTGATCATTCCTTATCCTCCCTCAAACCGCTACGAGACACTGCTGAAGCAAAGACATGTACAGGTAGGAATGTGGACATGCATGCAGGCACAGATTAGCACAGCGCACACACACCCTGACACACGCTCTCTCACACATGCACACACTCTCTCACACATAAACACTTGTATTATGATCATGTATTACCACTACATAACAATAACCTATGACATCCCACCTGAATGATTGTCACTAGTAGTTTCTTGAAGTTTTAAAAATGGTAAAGAAGTTACAGATTCATAGATAGATAGATAGATAGATAGATAGATAGATAGATAGATAGATAGATAGATAGATAGATAGATAGATAGATAGATAGATAGATAGATAGATAGATAGATAGATAGATAGATAGATAGATAGATAGATAGATAGATTTATTTGACATTCACAGTTCTTATAAGAAATTAAATACATGAATTGGATCAAATTGCACCACATATTTAAATAAATAGATAAAAACAGAGTGTCAGGATAACACAAGAAAGCTTAATGCTCATTTCCATTTTGGTCCTGATGTTAAAAAAATCATACTGCTAAAAACAGTACGTTCAGTTAACCACATCCAAAATGAACCATTCCATGTGGCAACTGTTCTGTGACCCTCCCAGGGCTGATAGTATTCAGGCTTCATGCCTGATTTCAGGCTTGACAGAGTTTGCAAAAATAAAAACATTGATAATAATTAGCCATTAGGTTATTCGTGTCTCAGAAAGTGGTACACATTCAGGGTTTTCTTCTACTATAAGGCTTGAATAATGGTCATACACAGGCTATTAAATGTTTGAATAATGTGTCAAAATAGGCCTACGTTACGTCACTATGCAGTATCTTGTCGTTGTTGTTACAGCAGGGGAAAAAGTTCAGGCTCAGGACTTTTTTTCACTATCACCCCTGCCCTCCCCTCACTCTTGAACCCTTGTCTCCTGTGCTGTGTGCAGCTGCTGGGCCGCTCCATCGACCTGAATCGGCTGATCACGCAGCGCATCTCGGCGGCCATGTACAAGTCTCTGGACCATGCCATCAGCCGCTTCGAGAGTGAAGACCTCACCTCTGTAGTGGTAAGCCAAGCTTCTGGATGGTGGTAGTGGTTAGTATTAGTTGTAGTTTTAGGTGTAGTAGAGATTTAGTTAATGGTTTTAGTAGTAGTATTTGTAGTTGTACAGTAGGTGTAGTAGTAGTAGTAGTAGTGATTGTACTGTATAGTCACTTTAGTTATGCCATCAGCCGCTTTGAGAGTGAAGACCTCACCTCTGTAGTGGTAAGCCAAGCTTCTGTTCTGGATGGTGCTAGTAGTAGCATAGGTGCCGGAAGAGGGGATGCAGTGGTGCATTTGCAGCATCCCCACTTTTGGGCTCCCTAAATGAGGCTTCTCAACTTTTACTGCAGACAAATGAGTGGAGTGCAGCAGCGGTAACATTGTTAAGAAATAAAGAATGAAAAAAAACCATGCACCACCACTTAAAAACACGTTCTGGCGCCCTTGAGTCGTATTATTTGTAGTTGTAGGTGTAGTAGTAGTTGTTGTAGTAGTGGAGCTTGTATAGATTCAGAAATATTTTAGCAGCAGTATATACATACTGTTTATCACATCACACATACACATAACACATGCACGGAATCTTCATGTTCATGTGTTTAATTAGGTGTTGTAGGGGTGTAAATAATATCGAAATGTATCGATATATCGCAATATATTCTGAATTGAATCACATCGTATCGTGGGGCATTCTATAGTATCGAAAATAATCAAATCGCTGGCCCCTGCCCAATAACTTAATAAGTGGAAAAGTAATTGGGAAAAAAAATCAAATTGTATCGTATCGTGGGGCATTCTTAAGTATCGAAAATAATCGAATCGTATCGCATCGAACAATAAGATATCGATATTGAATCGTACCGTCATGGAGGCTGTGATTTACATCCCTAATGTGTAGGTAGGTCCAGTAAGTCTCTCTCTCTCTCTCTCTCTCTCTCTCTCTCTCTCTCTCTCTCTCTCTCTCTCTCTCTCTCTCTCTCTCTCTCTCTCTCTCTCTGTCTCTCTCTCTCTGTCTCTGTCTCTGTCTCTCTCCCCCCTCTCTTTATCTCTATCTCTCTCTCTCTCTCATTAGGAGCTGGACTGGCTGCTGGAGGTGAACCGCTTGACCCACCGGCTGCTGTCAAAGCACATGACGCTGGACAGCTTCGACGCCATGTTCCGCGAGGCCAACCACAACGTCTCCGCCCCCTACGGCCGCATCACACTGCATGTCTTCTGGGAGCTCAACTTCGACTTCCTGCCCAACTACTGCTACAACGGTTCCACTAACCGGTGCGTGGGTGTAGTGTGCGCATACTGTATGTATGTTCGTGTGTGCGTGTTCATGGTTGTTAATGTGTATTTGTGCATCTGCATGCTACAATGGTTCCACTAACCGGTACTTGGATGTTGTGTGTATGTGTGTGCGCGCGTGTATGTTTGTGTGTGCATGTTCGCGGGTGTCAATGTGTTTTTATGCATCTGCATACATAATATGTCAGTTCCACAGAACATGTGCAATTTTGGTGGGACATACAGACTCGTGCACATTTTTTTCCTTTTCTCTAATATGGTATCACCACTTTGTTTTAAGAATAGTGTGCGTGTGTGCGTGTGCACGTGTGCGTGCGCTGACAATATTGTACAACTGTGTTCATTTGGTGTCTATGATGTTGTTATTTCTTAGCTGCTTAGCTTAGCTGTTTATACTGATGGACCGATGTCTGTGTGGCGATTGCAGGTTTGTCCGGACAGCTATCCCCTTTACACAGGAGCCTCAGCGGGACAAGCCAGCCAACGTGCAGCCTTACTACCTGTACGGCTCTAAGGTGGGTGTGCTGATGCCCAGGGGCGTGCACAGACATTTTGGGGGCAGGGGCTCGAGGGCTTACGGTGGGCATGTGGAACTTCCAGAGGTCTCACTAGGCTATACAGTAGAGGCTATATACTGTATGTTGGGGCATTATTGTCACATGCTTTAGTCGTCAAGCATTTGAAGATGGTAATGTCAATATGGACCACAGTACATTTTTTTTTTAATGTACAGTAGGGCAAAGGGGCAGGTGCTTTAAACCACTTCGTCTTTATCTGTGCACACCTATGCTGATGCCATCAAATGCACACAGCAAGAAAGATCCTACAAGTAAACACTTCACAATAACCTTCAGCTATAAATGGCTAACTAATGGTTTGTTGTGCATCTATAATATTATTATTGTGTAGTGTTGCCAGATACTAAATATCTGACATAATCAGCGCGCCTAAACCATTTTGAAGATTTAGTCCCCAAAAATGGAATTAGTGTAAATCTCAGAAATAACATTCAATCAGGTGGTCTGGGTCTAATTCAAATCTAATCTTGTTCTATCATTTTCCCATACTTTATATTCACAAGTCTCTCTTACTCTTTTGCATTCGATATAAAGCCCTTTGATTTAACTACATCGCATTTAAGTTCGCAGATGCTTTTATCCAAAGTGACCTTTAAAAGAAGACCTAGACTGCAATAAACAGGAAATACTACTGTTTAGTGCTATACAATTTTTTGTAGAAAAGCCACACTCTCAAGTGTGATTCCTTTATTTTATTAAATTTGTCAAAAATGTTTCTACACAAAATGCTCATATCTGTTCGCTTGCACCCAAAGACTTTGTCAAAAAAAAAAAACAAGTTTGGAGTTGAGCACACTTTTTGGAGAAAAAAAAGAAATAGTGCTGTCAGGGCTGATAGAATTCAGGCTCCATGCCTGATTTCAGGCTTGACAGAGTTTACAAAAATGAAAACATTGATAATAATTAGCCATTAGGTTATTCTTATCTCAGAAAGTGTTACAGGTTCAGGGTTTTCTTCTACTATCAGGCTTGAATAATGGTCATACACAGGCTATTAAATGTTGGAATAATATGTCAAAATAGGTCTACGTTACGTCACTATGCAGTATCTTGTCATAGTCGTTAGAGCAGGGGAAAAAGTTCAGGCTCAGGATTTTTTTTTCCACTATCACCCCTGTGCTGTACAAATCAATAATCAATGTGTCTTGATGTGTCCTTCCTCCCCGCAGCCTCTCAACATCGCCTACTCCCATATCTACAGCTCATACAGGAACTTTGTGGGGCCGCCCCACTTCAAGACAATCTGTCGTCTCCTAGGTTACCAGGGCATCGCCGTGGTGATGGAAGAGCTGCTGAAGATTGTCAAAAGCTTAGTGCGTATTGGTTTTGCCTGATCTGGTTGTACTGCAGCTTTTGTTAACCTTGGTACTTTGTGCATGCTTGCTGTGTAACTTGCTGTGTGAATTGCGCTGACTGCGCAGTACTTGCAAAAGAGCCATCAGAGCGTTATTCACTATACTGAGGGTATCATGTAGGGGGCAGATGGCCAACAGTGCTGTCATTAAAATTCTCCATCATTGTCTGACTCTACCTCAACATGGACGTTCGGAAGATCGCAACTTGCGGTTCTGTCAATATTGCACCGTACACAGGAGTCTGTGTAGCTTATGTTTGATGGTCTACCACACGCAATGTTGAGGAAATACGTATGGCAGCGCGTTTCTGCATGGAAAGTCCACACGCACGCCTATCCTACTGCAAGCATATCCCCGGCCTTAGATGTAGATCGCAGATTCAGTCATTTTAAAGAATTGGTAACATTGATCAGTTGGTAAAGCATGAAATGTCATTTACTGAGTAAACTTCAACACACTCTCTTTTTTTCACCCATTAATTGCCCTGTTTCTTCTTTCTCTTCCTCTCTTTCCATCTCTCTCTCTCTCTCTCTCTCTCTCTCTCTCTCTCTCTCTCTTTCTCTTTCTCTTTCTCTTTCTCTCTCTCTCTCCCTTTCTTTCTTTCTTTCTTTCTCTCTCTCTCTCTCTCTCTCTC
Source organism: Engraulis encrasicolus (assembly GCF_034702125.1). Classification (NCBI taxonomy): domain Eukaryota; kingdom Metazoa; phylum Chordata; class Actinopteri; order Clupeiformes; family Engraulidae; genus Engraulis; species Engraulis encrasicolus. The sequence goes on from NC_085879.1 coordinate 27,413,013, forward strand.
TCTCTCTCTCTCTCTCTCTCTCTCTCTCTCTCTCTTTCTCAACCATAGCTGCAGGGCACCATCCTCCAGTACGTGAAGACCCTAATCGAGGTGATGCCCAAGATCTGCCGCTTGCCACGCCATGAGTATGGCTCTCCGGGTGAGTTGCTATCAACCCATTGATGCCTAAAACGCCTGCAAAAAACGCTTGCTGAATGCCTAAGCCCTTGTTGGGAAAGTCGCCCTCAGCCTATAAAAACCTAAATATCTAAAGGGCGGGTTATACTTCCTTTCAGTGCCACGGAGTGAGCTTGTCCCAGCCATGATGCAGTTAATTTTGGTTTATGCCCTGTTTTGAAGCGCGGTCTGCGCGATGTCATTTCACGCTCAAACTGCCTTCAATACAAAGAGTAACCTAGACGTGTCGGTTATTTTTTTAGCTTCACAGAGTCGACGACAATGAAAATGAAACATTACATATTTATGTCACGTGCATTTTTGATCGCACTGGCAGCCAGCGCATAGTTTGGAACAAAGAAGTGGCTCATTTGTCGAGGTCATTTGTCCAATTCGAAACAGCGTCGTAACTTGCAAGCGCACGTGTTGTCTTTGGTTTGTGTAAATAAATCAAACCACAAAGCACGGGCAACTTATTTAAGGAAGAGCTCAAAGTCCGTAGACCGACGAAGGTTAGAACAAGGAAGTAGCTTGTTCTCTCGACTCGAGGACAGAGCAGGCTGGTCGAGAGGACCAATCAGAGACCTATTTTCGCCCTTCACGCCGTCGCTGTCTGCATTATCCCTGCGTCGAGACACAATTTCGGGGAGGTGCACCAGAGTACCTGCGTGATGGGGGGGGGCTTCACTCCGTTAACTGCGCGGCTCACTGCATCATGACGCAGGGACGCTGATCTCGAGGCATAAACCACCCTTTAGCCTCTGATGCACATAAAAACGTGAAATAAGTTTCATTTAAACCCTACCACCCTCATCTTGCATTAGAATGTGTTAATTCAGCTGTAACGCCCACATTTTTATTTTAAAAAGTAAAATCTTGAGAGCCTAAATGCAGCGTATATACTGTATGTTTCCAGGCATCAAGGGTAAAACAATGTATACGAGTTATCAGGCTAAAATGGGTTAACGGCCCAAAAAGGAAGGGGTTTCTTTAGAAACTAGAACTCTACTTCTGTAAATTATTATTTATTGTAGAATTTATTGTAGAATGGTACTTACATTTTATGCAACCCCCTTAATCAGAGCCCTTACCTAAGGGCAAGATTGCCCTTAAGGGTCATACTTCAGGTTTAAAAAAAAACCTAAGGTGTTTTGTGCAACTGGCCTCAGGACCTCATATTAATGAAGGCACAAAACGTACACTGGAAGCAAAGGTACGGGCAACATTTTAAAGAAAGAAAACGGTGCCGCACACTGCCGAGTTGTAGCCAAAGGTTAAACGTTGTTGTGACAATATTTCGGACTAAACAGCCTTTCAAGACAGCCAAAGGTTTCATACATTACAACTCGGGACTGTGTGCGTGACACTTTTTTTTCTTTCTTTAATTAAAGTCTTAAATCAGGTAACTTACTTCTGGTGACATTTGTAATGTTGCATAATGTTGTGACAACGTCTCGGTCGAGGCCATTTGTGCAGCAACGTTATCGCAATATTAAACCTTCAGCTAGTCCTCCTCTCTGTTAGAGTTCGGGACCTCAGTCACCTCACCTCAGATTACCCCACAGCACAGCCCAGCGCAGGGAAGCCAGCAGCCAGGCAGATGAGATTACCTCCAGGGGCTTGGGATGAGATGAGAAGGGAAGGGGTGACAGGGTTTACGCTGTCAGTAGACAGTCACAGCTCAGCCGCTTCTTGGTACACGATGTACCAGGATCAATCAGCTCAGGGTCATTAATACAGCTCTATGGGAAACCCCAACGTACGTACGCACACACACAGACTCACAGACACACACACACACACACACACACACACACACACACACACACACACACACACACACACACACAGACTCACAGACACACAGACATAAACATACTCCTACTCATACACCACCATCCTCCACCTCCTCTGTCAACACCTTCAGTCAACCTTGTCCATCTTTTCCCCCTCCAAGAATCTGGGTCAGGAAACTGTTGATGAGGTTACTAATCCCACTCATTGTAGTGGAAGTGTAATTTGGGATGATGGGGGATTATTATGGCTCATAGTTGTATGTTGTTGCGTCTGAGGAGATAGTGAATGGGGTTTGATTAGATGATGAGATGATTAGATGTTTAATTACGAACACAGATTGGACTTGTTGAATGCCACAGGGGTTGCGGTGAGTCATGTTGTTTGCAATGCTGTCCGAACTGCAAGTCATGATTTGTTTTATATACAGGTTGGTTTTTGCATATACACATACTCTTTGTGTATTTATTTACTATATTTTACGTGACTAGTGCACTTTGATGCAATAAACCTAAATGTGAACTTGGCTGTAGAAGCTTAGCTTTGAAAAATGACTCATAAATTGAACAAAAACAGTGTCGATCTTTAAGTTGCAATCCATACGTTTGCAGCTCTATTTTACTACATCATTGCATGTACATTGTTGCTGCTTTCGAGAAAAGTCCATGCTAAGTATTATATGCTAAGCCAGTTAACTCATGTAACTGACCCCGAGCTAGATTAAGGACATCACTTGCATACATGTGGCACACCATTTACTTTCTCCGTTTGGTTTGTCCATGACATGTCTGAGGCATATGGCTCTGGAGACTCCTTTTAAAGGACCACTTCTGCCAATTTCACATGCTGTTGTATTGCTCACACTACCCTTGACTTGTCAGTACCCGGTGATGCCACATTTTTCGGCTCAGCCCTTTCCGAGATATGAGCTATTCTAATGGGGAAGTTTGTTTACATTTAAAAAAAAAAAAAACATAGGCCTACTCCAAATATTTTCCCAAAAAGTACCGCTGTTTGCAGGTTGTCTGGTGATGTTGCATAACCTTTTGGATGTTCATGGGAATAAATAAAATGTTTTTTTGAAATGTAAACAAACCGCTGCCCCCATTACAATGACCAGGATCTCGAAAAAAAAACATCAGGTACTGACAAGTCCAGGGTAGTGTGAGCATTACAACTGCATGTTGAAATTGACTGAAGTTATCCTTTAAGGTGTCGATGACTTCACTGCCTCCTGAGATTACGTATAAAATGTGGTGGAAATCTCACAAACAGCAATCAGATGGTACATCCTTATTGTTTTGCCTAGCACAAAAAAATGTGTTTTGAAAACCCATCAATATATCAATGTATAGTGTGCACTTGCTGCATTTCTCGTGCCCCGGAATGTCTGTGAAGGTTGTAGCAAGCCTCATTCAGTAAAGAATATCTGAAAAAAAAGATGAGTAGGTTGCGCCATGCACACGTCCTTTTAAAACTATTTCTACACAGACATTCGTCATACCCCATACAGTATGTGCATATGTGCATATGTGTTTGTGTGTACAAACTGCTGTGCAGAAAAGCCCTCAGTACGCCGAGTTGTCCCAACAGTATTAGTCATATGATGTCGCCCCTGGCTCTCGATGATAATCCCTGCTCTGTCTAGATCTTTGTGTGTGTGTGTCTCCCTCTCTCTTCCTCCTCCTCTTCCTCTCCCCCTTCCTTCTCTCTCTCTCTCTCTCTCTCTCTCTCTCTCTCTCTCTCTCTCTCTCTCTCTCTCTCTCTCTCCACTTGGGGAGTGTTAATTAACTCTATATCTACCTCTTTCTCTTTCTCCCTCTTCCTCCCCCCCTTCCTCCTCCTCTTTCTCTCTCTCTCTCTCTCTCTCTCTCTCTCTCTCTCTCTATCTCTCTCTCTCTCTCTCTCTCATGACCTGGTGACTTGTTGCCCCCTTTGCAGGTATCCTGGAGTTCTTTCACCACCAGCTGAAGGACATTATCGAGTATGCAGAGCTCAAGACGGACGTCTTCCAGAGCCTGAGGGAGGTGGGCAACGCCATCCTCTTCTGTTTGCTCATCGAACAGGCTCTGGTGAGACACACACACACACACACACACACACACACACACACACACACACACACTCACACTCACACTCACACTCACACTCACACTCACACACACACACACACACTCACACTCACACACACTACATGAACTCAAACTCAAAACCGTATGTACGGTTTTCACACGGTGTGTGTGTGCACGCAGGCACGCACGCGCACGCACACACACACACACACACACACACACACACACACACACACACACACACACACACACACACACACACACACATCAATTCAAACTCATCAAACAGGCTCTTGTGAGATTGAGATGCACGCTGAGACACACACACACACACACACACACACACACACACACACACACACACACACACACACACACACACACACACACACACACACACACACACATGTGCACACACAAACACACGCACACACAAACACACACTCAAATTCTGGTCAGATACAGAGACACTAACACTCCCACTAAACACTCCTCTATCTGGACACACGGGTGTTCATCTTTCCTCAAAACACATCCAGTGTATCAAACACAAACAGGTAATTGGAGTGTTTTTGGGTCTTCACCTTTTCCTTGGTGCTCATCAGTGTAGGGGCTCTCAAGTTTAGTCCAGGAAGAGAAGTTTTGAGGTTGCTCAAGGTTGCGATTTTTTAAAATACTTTTTAGTTGGCTACAATGGAAAGTATAAAAAATCGCAACCTTGAGTGCCTCAGAACTTCTCTTCCTGGGCTACACATCCAGTGTATTCTGTATGTGCTAATGCACACACACAACCCTTCACATATGTCCATGCACCAGGATTATCTTTACTATTATGTGAGTGACTCATTCCTATGTCTAGTCTTGCAGTAATTCCTACACACACACACACACACACACACACACACACACACACACACACACACACACACACACACACACACACACACACACACACACACACACACACACACACACACACACACACACACACACACACACACACACACACAGGCCATCATGCATCTTCCATCGTTGACACACTGCGCCTTAAGCAGGTACTGTAAATTCTGTAGCGCCACATATAAAGACACCATTCAGATGCCATTGATCTCAAGACGAGCCTTACACACACATACTACTACAACACAAGAAGAAACATTGCCTAAAGCAACTATCATGACAGTTAGGCTGTGACTAGAGTCTTCTTTTGGAGCAACACTCCCGCTCATCACATGCTCTTAAGGGCCACAACGTTCACATACATAAGCCGTGCCTAAGGCCTTGCCTGAGGCACTGCTATTTTTTAAAAGCATAATCTGCTGTTTATGAACTGAAGTAGCGCTAGCTAGCTTTGTCGGCTGCCTTTGTAGAGGGTGCTAACCGGCTTACCGGTCCCCCACTCCAATCCAAAACCTCACCTTCTCCACAATCCTACCCAACCCAAGGCTCCCTTCGTAAACCCCCACCAAACTCCATCCCCCTCCATCAACAGTGTCTCAATTGCAGGTTGACTGTAAGCTCGTATCAGCTAAGGCTACTCTAGTCGGTCGCAACAGCCATCCAGACCTGTGTGTGCTTGTGAATATGTGTCCTATTAAAATGCTGTATTTGTCAACTAATGCTGTGTATGTTAGTTCTAATACTGATTGCGTGAAATAAATGGCGTGTGTGCGTGAGAGAGTGATGTAAAGCGCTGCTTTGTATGCTTTGTCTAATGCTGCATATATCTTTATGTCAGATCTAATTCTGCGGTGCGTTTCTCGACAACATCGTTGCTAACTAACTTACTCAACTGGTTAGCAACGATGCTTTCGAGAAACGGGGCCCTGGTTGTGTGGCAAAAAAACCCCTCTCTCTGTGCGCAAGTGTGTGTTTGGGATATGGGATCGAGTTGGTGCTGCTGCTACTGCTGATTTTCTGAAAATTCCATTTTATTTCCCCATTACACGCTGGCCTCAACCCAACAGGTGGTAAGGATCTAGGTCTTCTCCACGTACCGCACATAACCTACCCACACGCAAACACAAACGCATCGATCGCACACTGGTTTTCCGTTGCTCTTTCATAATTTCTCTTCGCACGTTCTCACGACTCACTGTTCCTCCTCTCTGCCATAGATTCAAGGCAATTAGGTTGTTAACAAAGTATGGAAATTAAATAGTGATGAATGGTAATGAAATAGTTATTGATACTGAAAAAAGTATGTGCATAATACCTATGTGCATATACCTACGTGTGTAAATACCAATTTGACTATAAGTGTAACTAGTTAGCCCCATAAAACGTGACCCCTGTTATGAATCAGCTGTTACTAGGATGGCAATTACCAAGTCATAATGTATTACTAAAACGCCCTGTGCACTGTCATAGTGGTGTGGTAGTTAAGTTTTCTGTGACGTTTACAGGGCCATGAGTCAGTAAGTTAGAGATGAGATATTTAAAGTAAATCTCAAGTTGACATTGTAACCCAGCATTACCTATATTTTCTTGTTTCTATGGCATTGAGAGGCGTCTGTCTTCTGTACTTGGCTGCTCGTCATGATGTGTGGCCCTGCATATGTTTGCTTTCATGGTGCACTCATGAACTTGAAGCCTTCTCTCTTCTGGCCGGGGTCAGCTCTATGTTCCCACAGCCCATTGATCCTATGGCCCATTGGTCCCACAACCCAATGGTCCCACAGCTTATTCTTATAGCTCCATGTTCCCACATTTTTAAGGAATTATTCAAATATAGGCCCTATGTTCTACAACTCCATGTTCCCACATCTCTGGGTAAATTAAGACAATATGCCTTTGAAACATAGGGCCTAAATTTGGATAAATTCCTAGAAATGTGGGAACATGGATCAGTAGGAATATAATGTGGGACCAGTGGGCTGTGGGACCAATGGGCCTAAAAAATAATGTTAAAAATGTTAGTGATGTGGGACCATTGGGCTGTGGGACCAATGGGCTGTGGGAACATAGACACACTCCCCTTGTGGCCTAGCTAGCTACAACGTTCTCCAAAACGTTCACTCAGCATTCCGTAATGCTTTTTCTGTCTTCACTTTTTTTCTTCTCATCTTCTGAATCTACTGCGCTGCTCATGGCGTTTGACTCGTCTCTCTTCTAGTTAACCGTCCATCGCATTGCATGCTCAACCTCTTCTGAACTGTTGTGGATTTGTTTCTGGATCCCCCCCTGGATCCATCTTCATTTCTTCTTCTTGACATGTCTGTTGTTGTTGTTGCTGCTGTGTGTGTGTTTGCCTATTTTCTGTGTGCATTGTAATTGAGTGAGTGATGTTGTTAGTTACTGTGGAGGTCTAATGCAGTGTTTCCCAACCTTTTTTGTCTCGCGTACCCCCTAAGCCTCTTAGTTGTGCCATGAGTACCCCTAATTCATGTTCTATATCGCTTTCTCTGTCCTGATGTGACCGCTCCATACATTTGTTATAATAATACAATTTTTCCAAGTACCCCCTGCAGTGTGCTCGCGTACCCCAACTGGTACACGTACCCCTGGTTGGGAAACACTGGTCTAATGGACATTGTGTTGAACTTAACCAATGAAGACCAATGGTGGTGTTGTGCTACTTTTATCTTTATCTAGCAAAATTGTCTTTAAGGCAGTACATGATTGTTAGCTTACAATGCAGATGCAGTACGTCCTTTAGTATTGTCTGCTGAACTTTTTGTTTAAAAAAAGTCGTGTCAAGGCTAGTGACTCTATGCCATTCTCAAGGTAACAGAATCTAGATGCACTGAATGCATGCCCCATAGAGAATCAGTGTTTTTCTGATATACCTTCAGATATGCATTGTAGTTATTGGCCTGGAAACATCTACCGTATTGTTGAAGAAACAAAAGTCATGTCTATCATGTTGCACTGTTGCGGGTGCGTGTGTAGTGTAATATGACAACATGGTTACACAACATGGATCTACCCTTCGATTTTTTGTTAATGAGTGCTTGTTAAAGATTCTTACCAGTTTGTGTTCGAGCCACTGTGTGTTTGTATGAGCTAGTGTGTGTGAGTGTGTGAGCGAGTGAACGAGCGAGAGAGTGAGTTTAGAATTTGAGAGAGAAAGAGAGAAAAAATAATTTGAGAGAGAGAGAGAATTCAGAATTTGAGAGAGAGAAAGAATTTAGAATTTGAATTTGAGAGAGGGAGAGAGAGGATCAGAGAGAGAGGGATAGAGAATTTAGAATTTGAATTTGAGAGAGAGAGAGAGAGAGAGAGAGAGAGAGAGAGAGAGAGAGAGAGAGAGAGAGAGAGAGAGAGAGAGAGAGAGAGAGAGAGAGAGAGAGAGAGAGAGAGAGAGAGAGAGAGAGAGAGAGAGAGAGAGAGAGAGAGAGAGGGCGAGAGAGTGTGAGTAAGTGAGTAGCCAGACAGGAAGGTCGGTCAGTGACTGTGTGTGTGTGTGTGAGAGAGAGGGAGAGAGAGAAGCCAGATTACGAGAAGGGAAGGTAGGCTTATCGAGCCCGGGTGACTCGTCAGGCTCAGGGCGCTCCCTCTGTCTGATCTGGGTCAGAGTCAGCACCGCGGGGACATCCCCCTGTTGCCACGGCTACCGAACCCTCCACCACCCCACCCCCATCTCCAGTGTCTCCTCTCCTTTCTTCTCCTCCTCCTCCTCCTCTGGTCCTGTCCTATGTTTTTATTATCTTTTGATTTCTCATCCATCTTTTGGATAGTTGTTTCTCACAAAGGGGGTCCCCGAGTTGATGTCCTCCCCCTCAGTAGGAAGAGTTTGTGTGAGAAGTGTGGTAATTGATTTGAATGTGAATACAATGGGCTCTATTTTGGTCGTGCTCGCCAGCCGTGTGATGTGTGTCCTCAATGAGTTCTGGCACAAGTTGATGTGAATCAAAACCCTGTTGAAGTCTGTTTTCCCGTGAATAGATTAAACAGTAATATTACTGTCAATGTCCTATGTTACTACTGTTACTGGATTTAGACTATTAGTACAGGCCCAAAACAGGAGACATTTTGTCTCGTCTCCCTTCCCGCCATGCCTAAATGCAGCCCATTGTTGTATGCATTCTAAGTTTTTTTTTAAACAAATGAATTCTAGCTTCTACTTACTTTATACCTTCTTTTTTTACCTTTTTTCTTTTCTACTTCTATTTTCCTCTTCCTCTTCTGTTACCCACCACAGTCACAGGAGGAAGTGTGTGACCTCCTTCATGCTGCCCCATTCCAGAACATTCTCCCCAGGGTCTACATCAAAGGTTTGTACAATGCAGTAGTCCCAGGCCTACTAACTTGCAGTACACAAAGTCAGTTGTGTGACAGATGCGCTGTATACGCAAAGTCAGTTGTGTGACAGATGCGCTGTATACACAAAGAGCATTTAATTGCAGCAATTATCAAATTTAAAGCAACATTTAATTATTGAATTGCCTTTGAAATGCCATCAATGAAGGTGCATGTCGACTTTGTTGAATACTAGCTTCAATTGTGTCTTTCTGGCATCAGTTGTTAGGTGTGCAAAACTTGTAAGAAAGCAAAAAGTTAAGGATTTTTATTTTTTACTTTTGGTTGTCTGGCATTTTGTTGTTTTGTTGTTGTGAAATGATGCATCGTTGCTTGCTTGTTTGCATGTGTCCTGTGCAGAGGGAGAGCGTCTGGAGGTGAGGATGAAGAGGCTGGAGGCCAAGTATGCCCCCCTCCACCTGGTGCCCCTCATCGAGAGACTGGGGACCCCACAGGTGAGCGGGAACCGACCAAACGCTTCGACTTTATTTGATAGGACAGTATGAGAGGTAGACAGGAAGCAAATTGGGAGAGATACTGAACCCGGGTCAGCCGCATGACAGGCGAGTGCCCTACCGGTTGGCTACGGCAGGGCCACAGCTGCTGTCTTTTACGACTGGACAAGATCTCCTCCTGGGTTACTTAGAGACACTGAAAATAAATAAAGGGGCAGACACACCTGTCAGTGCACAGACATTTATTGTTATTATTACTATTATTATTATTATTGTCATTATTTTGTAGTTCTTTTCAGTAAATCATTTAGTCCAACACTTCTACTGGTGTGATGTGTGCACCTTCCCTTTTACAAATTTACTAGGAATTAACCTGATTGCTGTTTCTGAAAATACGGTATAATTTTGGCCTATTTTGGCCATGAATGTACTTTAGTCATAGCCAGGCCCACTGATCAGAGGGGGGGACAATGGGGTATGTTGTCCCGGGCCCAGGGAAATAGGGGGCCCAGAATTGGTCCCCATTACCTTGTATGTATTGGGTAGAGGGCCATTTCAGATGACTTTGTCCCTGGCCCAGCAAGAGCTGTCAGCGGCCCTGGTCATAGCCATAATTAGCAACAAATCAAACAAACTTCAATCCCTACGTCTCGTCCCCTGCAGCAAATCGCCATAGCGCGGGAGGGAGACTTGTTGACCAAGGAGCGGCTGTGCTGCGGGCTCTCCATGTTCGAGGTGATCCTGACGCGCATCCGCAGCTTCCTGCAGGACGGCGTGTGGCGCGGCCCGCCCCCCACCAACGGCGTCATGCACGTGGACGAGTGCATGGAGTTCCACCGCCTCTGGAGCGCCATGCAGTTCGTGTACTGCATCCCCGTGGGCACGCACGAGTTCACCGCAGAGTAAGTTGGAACACCACTCAGCTGTGCTTAATATGGCACCCATTACATTACATTTAGCTGACACTTACATTTATTCAAAGCGACTTACAGTTATTATTTTTCAGGGTATTGGTTACAGTCCCTGGAGCAATGTGGGGTTAGGTGCCTTGCTCAAGGGCACTTCAGCCATGGATAGAGGTCAGGTGGGATTCGAACTGGCAACCCCTAGATTGAAAGACCAACTCTCTAACCACTAGGCCACGGCTGCCTTTGTCAATAATTGCCCCTATAGGTGGTGATCCCAGCCAGAAACACAGAAGGAAATTGTGGTGGTAGTTAAATACCACAATTAATAATGAATATAATTTTGGGAACCTCTCCATTATTTTTTTTTATCACAGTCTCTTGTACACAAAAGTTCACCACAGAGTAAGTTGCATCTAGCCTGACAGGCCAGACCAGATTACTTCGTAATTCACGGATGGTCTGATTACGCTTCTCTGGGGAGGGTTTTCAGTCGGTTTTCAGATGACCGGTGTTACCGGCCAATAAGCAAACGCACTTGGGAGCATAATAACATACGACAGGAACGTCAACTGTCAGCGATTGGTCAGAGATCATTTCAAACCAGAGCTGAGCTCACTCCTCTCGCCCAAGTGGTCCGGAGCACCGAGGACCCAGACCTAAAATGAATTGCGAAGTAATTCATGTGGTCTGGTAAAACCAGGCTAAGTTGCACCTGGTTATGATATGCTTCATGAGCCCTGTTCCTTTCCCCATTTACAGACAGTGCTTTGGGGATGGCTTGAATTGGGCCGGCTGTGCAATCATTGTGTTGCTGGGACAACAGCGTCGCTTTGACCTCTTCGATTTCTGCTACCACCTGCTCAAAGTCCAGCGGCAAGACGGCAAAGACGAAATCATCAAAAATGTGGTGAGTGAATCGTAATAGTTACAAAGTGTCCCAAATGCGACCACTACATACGTATGTCCAACTAAATACTCTAGCATACTAAGTATGCTTCCTCGATTTTTTTTCTCATATCATAACGGTAAATGTGTCATTTTCGGTCCTAACGTTTATGTAAGCTGACAGACACCTTAATTTCCTTCATTAATAAATATACTCTACCATACTCTCCTCTCCCCTCCTCTCCTCTACTTGTGTCTGTTCACGCAGCCCTTGAAGAAAATGGCCGACCGCATCAGGAAGTACCAGATCCTCAACAACGAGATCTTTGCCATCCTCAACAAGTACATGAAGGCGGTGGAGACGGACAGTTCCACGGTAGAGCATGTGCGCTGTTTCCAGCCTCCCATACACCAGTCCCTGGCCACCACTTGTTGAAAATGAATACCCACCCAGCCATCCACCCAGCCACCACCAGGCAAAAACTGCCATCACCACCACCACCACCACCACCCTGTATCCCTTGTGCTTCAATACCACCACCACCACCATATACTGCACCACGCATCCATCATCTTGTCCCTGACGAAACACCGCTTACCAAATTTACACATGCACTCACGCACCCACGTACACGCATATACAGTACATACAGTACATTGAGTTCAGAAATCTTGTATACCAACCACGTACCCACATACCCTGTTGCGCATAAGTCCCAGACGACGGACACTTACCTCCAGACTTTTCTCTTAACCACACTTGCAGGCTGGTCTGTGGTGATGGTTGCCCTTTCTTTTGTCTTTTGGCAATTTAAACTCAATGTCGACACAACGTTTCAGTGCCCAGTTGAAACACCACACGCCATACCCCACGTCCCCCCAGCACAACTTAAACTGTTGTAAAATTGAGCCAGTTTGGAAAGTTATAACACAAAACTAGAAACAAAGGGAGAGCTCATGCAGCATGAAATTGATTAACTGATTTTGAAATCGTTTCATGCTACAAATACCGTACTAAAAAAATCTTAATTCTCTATTATTCAGAATGAAGTCAAACTATTTTTTTCTTCTTGCTTTTAATTCTTGACATATAAAAATGTGTGGTGACAAAGAAAAAGAGTTCCTGAGTTTGCATCATAAAGACTTTGTTAATTTCTCTAGTTTATTTCTAATATCCCCCGTTATGAGCTGCGTTCAGCAAGACAAAACAGAGGTCCAAGTGGCCTTGTTTCTCTGATAACATTTCATTTTCCCACTTTTAACTTGTCCTGACTCCTACATCCGAAGCACTCATTTGCCATAGATTATATAAATAAATAAATAATTTTTGGTTTCAATAATTTGGACTTTGAAGTAATATTCTCAGTGTCTATGTGTATGAACCCATTGCCGAACCCTTCACTGTGGAGTGTTTGAAAAGAAAAAAAAAGAAGTACCACAGCCTTCTGAATTTTACTATTTATTTGACCTGTATACTTTTTTAGGCGATTACGCCATTTTATTAATGCCTGTGTTCCATTGTAATTTGTTTGGAGTTTAAACTAAAACAAGAGTACAGAGTGTGGTAATTGTTATTCATTTTTTGTTATTCATCCCATCCCCACACAGCCATCATACTTGCCTTCTATACTGCTCAGCTGAGTTGATAACATGAGTTAATTTAGTTTTTTTTTAAGCCAACCCTGTGAAGCCTGTTTGTTTGGTTTTTACTTTTTTAAATATACATACCGGTACCCCTCTCCCACATACCTACTATGAAGAGAGCAGTGCTGTTTAAAAAGAGAAAGCTGTGCAGGGCAGCACTGTGTGATGGTTCCCCCCCTTAAAGGGAAGTCTTTATGAAATACCTCTATTTGTGCTGCCTGTGCAAAAATTCCATGTTGTTCGCCTATTGCCAAGTGAACAGCATGCCGGTCGGTCATTTACCAACAGCAGATGTGGCTAGAGCATAGCCTGTAACCAACCAACCAACTGATTTGAACTACTGAAAGAGATGAAACATGACAGAAGTTGAGTTGGATGTTCAGGGTTGATGCTTGAATGCCTTTACTAGCTAAGGGACGAATGATGAATGGAGGGGGTGTGAAGATCTCAGTATTCACCTTTCTGATCTCATCGATTTAGCAGTGTTAGAAACAAAATGCAACTTCTTATTATTTTTCATTCATATGAAGGAAGCGTTTAAGAGAGACTGTCTGGTACGGCAGCTGTCAATGTAAATCAGTACCTGTTAGTTCACTTAACTCATGCATCCAAATGTAATAACTTTTTTTTGTTTTCTTTCTTGTTTTGGATTTTGTTCTACTACTTTCTTTTGTTTGGGTACAGTATTTGTTTTGAGTAATTGGTCCTTTTACAGTGCTATATTTATGCATACAGTTACACTCTACCATTCCTTGAAGGGGTGAATCTGTTGATTTAAAAAAAGAAAGAATAATAAATAAATGAAGTGGAAAATGAAGCTTTGTTTTCAGATTAAAATCCCCTTAGCATGACCAGTGTAATTTATCGTCATCATGAGGCTCTTTGTGAAATGAGGTTTTGTTCATGATGTTGTTGTACGAGTGATCATGTTTTGAAATACAAAAATACAGTGAAAAAAAGAATAATAATAATAATGCAAATGTACAACAAATGGTCCTGCGAAGGAAGTGATATTGTTGTATTTCCATGAAATAAAAAAAAAAGATCTAACTGACTTGTGCCTGTTTCAGTTGCCTGACTTGGTATTCATTCTGATGCAGTTACTTTTGAAAGACAAGACATGCATATTTCAAATGTCATTGTACTATGTATTTATCCCAGAGAGCGGATCCTGGCATATTCATTGGTGCCTGCAGCATGACTTGAAAGTAGTAGTAGCTCTAGACAAAAAAAAAAAAAATGACGAGGCACACTGAGGGGCCAACGCAATTTTACAAGGGCACATACAGTATAGCAGCACAACAGGTCAGTATTTTGCCCTGTAGATTTTATTTTATATAGCTTTTCGTTTATTTTCAATTAGATAGATGGATGGATAGATATACTGTAGAGATGTATGGATATATAGAGAGATGGATAGAGAAATAGATACTTAGTAGATCATTGGCTATTTGGCAGGCCTAAAGGCACTGGCATGCACAGACACTTTGGGGGGCAGGTGCTGGGGGGGGGCATGTGTATCTGCTGCCTTACAAGGCTATAGCATTACATCAAAGTATTATCACACTCTTTTAATTGTCATGCATTTCTAGATGATCATGTCAAGACCACAATACATTGTGGAAAAAAAATCAAAAAGGGCACTTTGTGTCCAAGAGGGCAAAGCGGCATGTGCTTCAGCACCACCTTGTACCTATCTGTGCATGCCTACTGGTGGCCTTGTACTGAATGTGTAGGCCTATGTTAACATTGTCCAAGGTCAAGGGACGACGGGTGGTATCCGTTTACGCCAACCCCTTTCAAAAGCTGTACTCCTCTACCTGACTACTTTTTTAAACCGCCTTTCATTTATTCAAAGCGACTTAGTTATTATTTTTTCTGGGTATTGGTTACAGTGCCTGGAGCAATGTGGGGTTAGGTACCTTGCTCAAGGGCACTTCAGCCATGGATGGAGATGTAGGGAGAGGTCAGGGGTGATTCGAACCTGCAACCCCTAGATTGAAAGATCCACTCTTTAACCACTATGCCACGGCTGCTCCCAGATGGGCTGTTTATTTAATTATCTGAATTGTATTGAAAGATACCTGCCCTTCACTATCAAGGATAACGATGAACGGGCAGTCATGGGTAGTGAAGGTAGGGCATCAGACTTGTAGCCCAAAGGTTTCCGGTTCAACTCCCGACCTGCCAGGTTAGTGTGGGGGGCAGTAATTAATCAGTGCTCTCCCCCATCCTCCTCCATGACTGAGGTACCCTGAGCATGGTACCGTCCCGCCGCACTGCTCCCTTAAAAGTAAGGGGGCATGGGTGAGGCATACATGCAATTTTGTTGTGTGCACTTGTGTGCTGTGGAATGCTGTGTCACAATAACAATGGGAGTTAGAGTTTCCCAATTGGGCTTTAACTTGCACTTAAGGAGAACTTCTGCCAATTTCAATATGGTGTTGTATTGCTCACACTACCCTTGACTTGTCAGTACCAGGTGATGCTGCATTTTTTGACTCAGCCCTTTCCGAGATTTGAGCTATTCTGATGGGGGCAGACATTGTCTGATGTTTTTTTAAATGTTAACAAACGCCTGCCCCCATGACAATGACCAGGATCTCGGAAAAGGCTGGGGGAAAAAAAAGCATTTTCAGGTTCTGACAAGTCCAGGGTAGTGTGAGCATTACAACTGCATATCGTTATATGTCCTTTAATGAAAAAGCAGAAGTCAACAAGCCTGATTATCATCGATATTCAAATCTCTTCGAGACTTTAAAGTAGGGCTGCACAATTAATCGAAAATAATCGAAAATCGTGATATAATCGTGATATCAAAATTGTGATTTCAATCATGATTTAATCGTGGCAATAGGGACCTACCTTTGAGAACATCCTGAAGCCAGAACATACTGACAGGCTGGTGTTTCTGGCCAGAAATCTGTCCACCTAAGTTCCATGCTATAGCCTTTTATATTATTATTACAATTCATTTTATTTTTGCTCCTCCCATGTATAATTAATTCTTGGTTCTAATTCATTTTGTTAGATTTTTTTTTATTCAGCAAAAAATCATAATCATGATTAATAATCGTGATTATGATTTTGACTCAAATAATCGTGATTATCATTTTTTCCATATTCGTGCAGTCCTACTTGAAAGTGTTGCAAGGAGGGCACAGCCGGGATAGAAGTCAACTCCTTCCTTTATATGAAGCTGGAGCATTATGTTCCCAGTTCTATCAGAATATGCAGACCCTGGAGAAACTGCAAAACATAACAGGAGTTGTTGCATCAGTGGGAGGCTGTGAGCCCAATCAAGATATCAACCCAACCTCCAATCTCTCTCTCTCTCTCTCTCTCTCTCTCTCTCGGTCTCTGTCTCGCTATGTCTCTCTCTCTCTCTCGGTCTCTGTCTCGCTATGTCTCTCTCTCTCTCTCTCTCTCTCTCTCTCTCTCTCATTATCAGATGCATACTTTGTATGGCATTTCTGACATTCACACTAGTCATGCATTAGGAATGCAAAACTTGTAACATATGGGCAATAACAAAGCAGCTGATACGATGGGAACTCATGTGACTGGCTACTTTTGAAGTGATTGGTTAGGGCGCACCTACGTCACGCCTGCACTTTTGAAATTTCAGCGGGTGGAGTTGCACGTCTGTTTTTGAATACTAGCAGCCTCGCTTTGTGGCGTGTGTTTATTGCCAAGTTGTCGTCGCCGTCATGTCTTTTTCGAGGGCACCTGTAAAACGATTTAATGAAGATATTGGTGAGTGAACAGTACAATTTTTGATTTAGCTTACTCTATCGCAAGTCGCTGAGTTTACATGACACAGTATGGCTAGTAGTCAGCAGAGAGATGTCAAACAGCACCATGCTAACGTTTGTTAGCGATGTTGGACATAAAACGAATAATGGCTACCTAATTTCCAGGGATAGACTGCTGAAAGTCAAAATAACACCACACCTTACGTTCGAGCACCTTACGTTTGAGCGTTACATTGTTTGTAGTAAACAAATGGTCTTATTATAGCCTTTTTAGTTGCTGTCACAGGACGACTTGAACCATACCAACCAAAGTTTACTATCCTATGCTCTGACGGACGATGTCAAGCGTGAGACGTTCCTTTGTGTGGTTCTTTTGGGCTGTTTGCAGCATCCCATTATACAAAGTCTTTGTTGTGCATTTGACATTCATTGGGTTTGTGTGTATTTGCTCATGTGTATTTTTATATGTAGGCTGCGCCCCTGCACCTGGTACATACGATGTGAAATCAGGCGAAGCCAAGGGTGCTGCTTCCTTTCTAAAAGCGCAGCGCTTCAAACCCTTGAAAGGTGAGTGAGTTCGAAAACTTGTCACATGCTGCTCTGAGTTATCTATGTCCAATTGCTAATGATGTGTCTTAAAGGCAAGTATTTGTTGTTGGTGAATAACATCTGCATACCATTATGGCATAATGTCATGCATGTTTATCTTTTGTTCAGTCAACCCAGCATCACCTAGACTTGAAGTTCCTCCTGCGTCCCCTATTCGTCGAACCATGTCAGTGGATGGATTGGTAAGTTGGTGAAGTGGTGATGGGAAATGCATCAACATCATTATTATTGCTATTATCTACAATGTCGTCCGTCTTAATTTTGCTTTCCAGGTTGATGGGTCCAGTGCCAAGAAAGAGAAGCCACATGTATCCATGCAGATGAAGCAACAGAAACTGTTGGAGAAGGAGGTAAGAGGCTAAATACAGACCTGTGTGTGTTTATATTTGTTTTACAGACATGGCCGTATTAGGATGGCCCTTAGGCTGCAGGTTGTTGTAAGCCTGTAGGTAAGGCAAATTCTATTACAAAAAAAGCTAACATGGATGGTGTTATAACTCTGAGCACGGAATAAAATGTCTACCAACTGTGTAGGGGAGTTTTAACAACATAAATAAACCTCAACCCAATAGATGGGTTTTTGTTTTTTGTTTATCGGCCCAGTGTTGTGAGGAGGGGCAAGACACTGGCAGCCAACAACGTGAGCTAATTTTTTGACCGACAGCGGTTTCCCACAATCAGAAGTTGAGTTGTACGCAGCTAGTTTCGTGCAGTCAGGGAAAAACGAAAACGTGGAACCCATGTATAGACTACTTTTTCTTTTCACAATTCTGCCTTTTTTTTCTTTTCTTTTTTTGCCTCCCATCTGGCCAATCGGGGACCTCCTGGCACGTGGGGGGCCCAGGCTGAAGCTGTGTCTGCTGGTGCTGAGCCTTGCTCAAGGACATCTGTAAATAAGGCAGATTACTGCACAGCTATTGTTGCGCTGGTTGGTCGGTTGTTGTTACACATCCGCTCTATACAGTGAAGCCCAATTATGCTTTCAACGCAGACCCTCTACACGCAGCAAATCTCTGTCTGCCTTCATTGCCCTAATTACCCTTAGTAGTAGACTGTCACCTGAACAGAAAATGCTTTTGAAAGCTTGAGCAGACCTATTTGTCTCAAACATTTTATACATCTGCTTTATTAGACTGTTGTATGGACATTGTCTGGTTGTTGCGTGTAGATTCTGTGCAGCGGCACGGGGAGCAGGACCATATGCACCAAATTAGAAACGATAACCTGGACAGACAATTTTTTTTGAAAGCTTGAGCAAACCTTTTCGTCAAGTACACTATGTTTAATACGTCTGGTTGTTGCTTGTAGATCCGGTCGCTGGTGCTGCAGCGTGAGGAGCAGAATCATGCCCATATGCTCTAAATTACACTTTTATAATTTATTTGTTTGGTTGCTTGTAGTTCTAAATAAATATGTTTAATACGTGGTTGTTGCTTGTAGTCTAGATGTAAATAAGTATGTTTAATACGTCTGGTTGTTGCTTGTAGATGTAAATAAGTATGTTTAAAGGGGTATGCCACTATTTTGGGGCTTACTACAGTTAAAATCGTTGGCTGGGGTTTATAATGGTGGTAAAGTGTCTTATTTTTCATGTTAAGCGTTGTCTTGCTTTAAGACAAGTTAAAAGAGGGAATATGTCGCTAAGCTAGTGAAAGTCAATGCATCCGTGTAGCATGCTACATGGATACATTGACTTTCACTAGCTTAGCGACATATTCCCTCTTTTAACTTGTCTTAGAGCAAGGCAACGGCTTACATGAAAAATAAGACACTTTACCACCATTATAAACCCCAGCCAACGGTTTTAACTGTATTAAGCCCCAAAATAGTGGCATACCCCTTTAATACGTGGTTGTTGCTTGTAGTCTAGATGTAAATAAGTATGTTTAATACGTCTGGTTGTTGCTTGTAGATGTAAATAAGTATGTTTAATATGTGGTTGTTGCTTGTAGATGTAAATAAGTATGTTTAATACGTGGTTGTTGGTTGTAGATGTAAATAAGTACGTGTAATATGTGGTTGTTGCTTGTAGATGTAAATAAGTATGTTGTTTAATATGTGGTTGTTGTTGCTTGTAGATCCGGTCGCTGGTGCAGCAGCGTGGGGAGCAGGACCGGCAGCTGCTGGTGCTGGAGGAGGAGGTGAAGAAGCTGGAGGCCAAGCTGCTGGTGGCCACCCGGGAGAAGACCGGCCTGGCAGCCAACGTCGCCTCGCTGGAGAGGCAGCTGGCCGAACTCAAGAAGACCAACGACTTCCTCAAGAACAAGGTTTGGACGGAGAGCTTCTTGTGGGGTTCAAGTAAAGGGGGGGGGGGGTAAATCACTACAGTAGTAGTGAACCTGATGAAGCAACGTCGAAACGCGTTGTTTGCCAAATAAACTACCAGCAAAGAAGACAAGTGTGCAGGGATTTATTCCCCTTTACTTGGAACACTTTTACTGCACATCACCAGCGCCTGGACACTGTTTGTGCATAGGGGCTGCTTAGAGCTTCTTGTGTGGTGTTCATTGTTGTCTTCATTGCTACTTGTACATATGTTTGTTGTGTCTTCTTCATTGCTGCATGGTATGGTGTTCCTGTTTGTTGCTACAATACAATTCATATATATGTCACACTTATGTATTTTCATTATGTCTTCTTTCATTGTGTCACGTCAAAATGTGAAACTACTTTTATGAGGTTAAAGAAATTAAACATTTGCAGTGCAGCTCGGACTCAAGCAACCTTACAGCAACTGTGGTTTGGACGATGCTAATTATTTTGTTCTCTGTTATTGATATGATTGATATTGTCATTGTGATTAAATTTTTAATTATTTTTAACATCTTTTCCCAGTTTTCTGCCGACACATCAAAGAAAAAGATCCATGCCCTCAGTACAGAATTGATGGAAGCAAGAAACAAACTAGATGCAAAGGACAAGGTAACACTTATTTTCCTTCGTGAGCTGTCAAAAGGCGGTTATTTATGGGTGGTGTGTTGAATTTCAGGGAACCTTTTAGTTCCTGTCTAATGTTATGCATACCATCAATACTTCTCTGATCTTTTATTCTCTATTTTAAAACTTCAACAGGAATTGAGCTTCCTCCAAATCAACATGGAGGGCAAAGTGAAGGTTTTGGAGACAGATCTGCAAACATCCAGGGCCACTCTTACGGCCCTTAAAGAGAGAAATGACGACCTGGGTGAGTTTTTGTTTTTCGCTTTTGAAGAAGCTGTACACAAGCCAAATGAGATGTCGTGGAAACCATGGTGGCAGAGGGTGTCTGTGTGTAGCAAGATAAGCATACGATTCCAAAATCTTTCATGAATAGTGCATGGTGGGACACAATAGTATGCACTAAGACAGTGGTTCCCAAATGTTTTAGAGGGGACCCCCTTTTTGACCTAAGAACATTTTCTCAACCCCCCCACCCCCCACATTCTTAGGCATTTTTGTTTTGTCCATTAGTATTGCTAGATTTTCCATTATTACTTTGGCTACTATTATTGCTTAACAATAACAGGAAAGCATTATAAGTGAATACAGTAATCAATGTATTAAACTATGTTAGCTGTTAACCTGTGGATTTCCTGTTTTTATGTTAAGTCCTTTCTGTCCCTGACCCCCTTGCATTATCTCCACGGAAACAACCCGCCCCCCCCAGAGGTCCCGACCCCTAGTTTGGGAACCACTGTCCTAAGAGATAAGAGGTTGACATTAGGGCTGTAATGATATTGTATCGAACCGAATAATCGTGATCTACAGAGTCATGATACTGTATCGCAGTGCAAGAACCCTAACCCTTTCAAAGTTCTGTTACCCTTCATCCAAGTTTCAAATGTGAAAAAAGCAAATTAATTCCTTCTAAAAGATATATTTAAGAAATCGTGGGGTGTATGGAACCGTAGGTCCAAAATTGTGATACGAACCGAATCGTGAGTTGAGTGTATCGTTACAGCCGTAGTTGTCATGAAAAACCTGCATCAATAACTAGATAATCTCTCATGCCAACATGCAGAGTATCTACACAGGGAGACAAAGACCCAGAACGAGGAGCTGGAGACGGAGGTGGACAAGCTTCACGGTGAGCTGTTTGTTTATTTATATTTTGTTTTGCTTTATTTTTTGTCTGTCTGCTCAATAGTTGGCTTTATATGTTTCTTAATATGCTTTACATTATTTCTCTCAATAGCTGTGATTCTGGAACTGCGCGAGGAGATCAAGATTATTCAGGAATATCTGGATACTGCCAATGAGGAATTACTGGTATGTTTAAACTTCTATTGGCTGTGTGTAAAACCACTACTTGCCTTTTGTCCCAGTCTCTTTGTAGTCATGCTTGAAAGTGTCGTCCTTTTAGTTTGCTGGCACAGTTTACTAGTTTTGTTTAATAAAATTGTCACAATTGGACACCATTTATTGTGGCGAAGGCTCACCTCAGTCTTCAGCATGTCACATAGGTGGTTGCATGATTTTTGAAAATGTATTTGTTTTATTTTATTTGTGTGTAACCAACTGGTCCTCTAAGATCAGATGGATTAGGGGACGCTGTGGTGCAGCGCACTAAGTCCCCCACATCGGGCTTACATTGCCCACAGGGACCCCGTTTGAATCCGGCCAGGGCCATTTCCCGGCCCGGGGCCATCTCTCCCTCCCAATCATTTCCTGTCTACTCACACTGTCCTGTAATAATAAAGCCCAAAAAGCCCCCCAAGAATACCTTTAAAAATAATTTTTAAAAAGTTTCAACGTTTCTTGCTGACTTGCGTTTCTTTTTTGGTTAAGGATCTGCGCGGCAAGCTGAGGGTGTCGGAAGAGGCGCTGAGGAGGTTCGAGCAGCAGAAGGAGAGCAGTAGCGAGGAGCTGGAGGCCTCCCAGAGTGTCGTGCGGCAGCAGGAGCAGGAGCTGGCGCGGCTGAGGGTGGTGCTGAGGAGGACTGAGGAGGAACTGGACCAGCATGTGGCCCACCTCGGGGAACGCTGCCTCATGATGGAAGTCGAGAGGGGTGAGACACTAGTAGAGTAGAGTATCATTTATTGATCCCGAGGGAAATTAAGGTGTCAAGTAGCATACATACATAAATACAGACATCACACACAACATTGCACATATATTTTCCATACATATATTCACATGGTCAGATCTCTCTATCCCACACACACCCTACACAAGTATTCTGTTTGTTTGGCCCACCTCATGATGGAACACGAGAGGGGTGAGCCACTACACAACTGTGCCCTGCCCACAACGTACCTGGAAATAAAGGACCAAACTTATTTAATGTTTTTATTGAATTATTTGTCATTGTTGATTTTTAAGCGAACTTTGTTACCTGTATTGGCCATGAAATGGCCACAGCTGCTTAATTGGCCATAAATGTAAACAAACAATCATAGAAAGGAAGTTAGAAGTTAAACCTAGAAAGGTAAGGTATTCTTTTTGTTTTGCCCATCTTAGGGAGCAATAGCATGTAACCAAAAGGATTGGTGTCCATAAGTGTGTTTTATACATAAAACTAGAAAAAAATGAATTGAATACAGAACTGCCATAGTTAATTATTTGCTGTGGGTGAAGAACCTTGTTGGATTTACATAATGAATCTGATTGGAGTTGCCACATGGATACCAGACATTGACTAGGGCAAATCTTGCTCCACTGTCACCAAGACACAAACCGCAAAGTCTGATCTGTATGCGTGTTGTCTATGCAGCTCGCACCCAGGAGGAGGGCATACGGCGCGTGGAGGAGCTGAAGTCGGAGATCAGTACCCTGGAAGAGGGCAGGCAGGCGGACCAGAAGGAGCTGGAGACGCTCAAGGAGATCCAAGGAGTCATGACCGCCCAGCTGGAGCAGGAGAAGGTAAACAGAGTTCCATGTAGGGGTGGGCGATGTGGCAAAGATGTCATCACATTTTTTTTAAACATAAAATCTCGATTTCGATTTTTCTTTTTCTTTTTTATCACAATCTTCCATCAAAACATAAAAACGGGGATTTTTATATACTTGCAATTTGTAATTAACAATTAATGAAATGGAAACACACTGACACTGAAAGTACACAAGTGTAATACAATAATGTTTAGAATTCAAGTGAAGACAACACTAAATAAGTAGATATCACTCTGATACTGATGGTAAACATCCTCGATTTCATTATTCACGATTTAATATCGACATATTGCCCACCCCTAGTTCCATGGCTCATTCCATTGTTCAAACTCCTGTCCTTGATTATGTCACTTCATATTCACAATAGTTTTAGGCCATTTTTTGACAGGTGGTTGTATTCCCCATTGATCTGCATTGACTAAAAAGCACAGGTCTAAATGCAAAAGATGGAGGCTGCTTTAGCCGTTTTCCAGTGCGGTCTTGCTGTTGCAGTCGCCGTGCCACCTGTAGTCAAATTTTCCGTCTCTGACATTGCATCACACCACACTGGCAATCCAAGTAGAAAAGGTGTCTTAGGGCGAGTCCCATTTCTAATTTCTACCCCTACCCTTACCTCTTCCCCTTGACCCTCGTCCCTTCAAACGGAGCAGTAATAAGGGGTAGGGCTTAAAACGCAACCTCAACTATGATGCCTGTAATCACTCGGGTAGCAATTTTTTTAAAAAGGACAATGGTGTTGCACGATCCATGCAATTCTTTCAATGTCTTTTTGTGTGTGTGTGTGTGTGTTTCCTGCAGAAAATTACCATTGGGACAATGCAACAAATATCACAACTGTAAAGCTGTAAATTATGGCGAAAATACTTATATTTGTGTGCTTTTGTGGATTCCACCGCTTTTAAAGGCATTCGCAATGCATTCGGGCTAATCGTTCGTACCCCTCCGTTTGAAGTCTGTCTCAGGAAAATCTCTGTTTGAAGGGGTACAAAGCCCTTCCCCTTCCCCTCTGTCTGAACATGAATTGGGACATCCCTAGACCTTCACGTGAATGCGCAAAAAGGAGGGGCAGGTGAAATGGGATTCGGCCTTTGTTAGGGTGTAATTTCCCTTCCCTGTCTCCTAATGTCGTGTCCAGGAGCGTAACCAGTCACTGAAAGACACCATTGAGCGGGAGTGGGGGGTGGCGTCGGAGGAGCGGCAGCGCCTGGAGGCCGAGCTGGAGGAGGCGCTGGACGAGCTGTCCAACCTGGAGGCGCAGGAGCAGCGGGGGGAGGAGGAGCTGATGAGCCTGCGGGGCTGCAACCAGGAGCTCCAGGCCGAGCTGGACGACGCCCGAGAGCAGCTCGACAGGTACGGAAAGACCTGCCGTGGTGACACGCTTAGGCCAGATCAGCTTGACTGGTCGGGAAGGTTTTATTAGGTTCTTTTTTGGTGGCCATGATGGAGCCAAGCTGGACGAGACCAGAGGTAAGGACAGATTATTTGTGGTCATGGTTAGGCCAGATCAGCTTGACCGGTTTTCTTTTTCTTTTTTTTTTCTCTTTTTTTTTTTTAAATCAGCAAAACTTTTTAAAGGGATATGTTTTTGCCTACCGTATGCTGTGTGCTACAGAGGCTGCTGTTCCATTGGCAACCAATCCATCGAGGACTGCCCATTGCACAACCAATCTAGTGGGCGTATCATTTCTGCCGGGGACTAAATAGAAATGCAGTTACTAAAATGAAACCATGCACCTGAAAATACCTTGAAATGTATTTTTATGAAGCATAGCCTATCACCATTGTGCATTAGGCCTACAGACAACGACCAAACAGGAACTCATTTTTAAAAGCCAACAACGCGTGCGCTCAGTATTCAGTCTGGCTTGCAAATAGACCACAGGACGCATTTGAACACGGAGTTCATATCACAAATAGGGTGTCACGATATCACTGACAGACGTTGAATTGATAGGTTTGAGTCCGACAAGTCGTGCCCTTGTCTTACTGGGCGCACTCTTTCAATTTCGGACTGCGTCTTTGACAGCCAGACGGGGGCTGCCGCGGGAGCGAAGAAAATGTCCACAACTTCGCTGAATAAATAGGCCTAGGCCTATCCTTTGAACTGTGTACAGCAATTGCAGATGATTAGCTTATTGGATAGCCTATTTTGTGAGGGTTAACTTGCCATTAACAAGGAAAGGTGATCTGATTTCAATCCCAGAATATTCTTTGTGTCTTCAAATGTCCACCTGTCAACAGCAGATCTAGACTCCCACCTAGACCAGCGCGACACTTGTCTGTTTGCGAGCAGTAAACTTGGCTGATAACTTCAACTTTAGGGCTACAGTATGCAAGGCTAGACAGCGGGTTAACCAATCAGGCCCCTACTGTTGCGTTAATAATGTTTAAGCTACAGATTCTTCAGCGCAGGATATCAGAAATAAACAAGACAGCGCAGATGGCTATTAGTTTTTTTTTTATATGGTCACAATCGCGTTATTACGCATCATATGCAATATGCGTAGGCCTATTATTTCATGAAACCTCAAATCGGAAGCAATCGCCCGTAGCCAGCACTTTCAACCCTTTCTCAGATTAATGGCAGCCTAATTGTCCCAAGCGATTTTGAAATCAAACTGAAGCCCATGCACGGAAGACTCGCATTGGATAGGGACTGAGTTTCAGCAAATGACACAGCAAGGCGCACAAATAACATAACGTGGGACTTATGATGCGTCCTTTTCAGATTAATTGTGGACATTGGGTGAACTATTTGGCTGTCAACTTTAGACATAGGCTACAGGGTTGGATTCCAGGTCAAAAACAGCTGTGCTGCTGACGTAATATTAGTAATAGAATGCTTGATGAAACGCTCCATGCTGCGTCGAGATTTCAGAATGTTGACGGTCTAACATTCTGCACTTCCACGCGTTTCAAACAGGCGGCGCAGGGTGCATGTACACAATGATAAAAAATAATGGACATGAAAACAAGTGATCATTCAAAATTAACTCCACTAACCACAGTAAAGCAAAATATTAACAATGAAAGTTATTCTAAATAGCATAATAGGGCACCTTTAAGTGCGGACTGCGTTTACATTACACTCTGCCATCTGTTCTCCTCAATATTTTGAAATTGTTGATAGAATAATGCAATAGATCATAGAATAATATTAAGTATTTAAAATGAACATTAAAAAAAACATTAATAAATGTCTTATTCTGATGCTTGATTAATTTCTGGTTCACTCCCAACTCCTCACAATGTGTCCATTTATTGTCAGGCTGGTCCAGTCTGTGGAGGAACAGGGAGGGGAGGCGCAGGAGCGTGTGCGGGCCCTGGAGGAGGAGGTGGCGCGCCTGAACCAGGCCCTCCTGGAGGAGCAGCAGAGGCAGGGCAGCCTGCAGCAGACGCAGGAGAAGGCCAGGGAGGAGTACGCCAGGTGAGCACACTAGTCATTGAGTTTGAAACAAAGCATCATTTGATGTAGCCGTTCCAAATACATTGATGGAGATTTAAAAAGTCCAACTCAACCAGGATTTTTTTCTTTTCTTTTTTGCTACCACTTTTTTTTTTTTTTTTTAACGTTACGTTTTGGGGTGAACACCCTTCTTCAGACAAAAGGTGAACGTAGTGGAAAGGTGAAATGTGGGAGCAAAAAATCCTGGTTGAAGCGGATTTAAAACAAAACAAAAATTTCCATCTCTATAATGTGGTTGTCCTGCCCTCTGGTTAGACGTTTTTTTGGATGTGCAGGCTTCAAACTACTCATTCCAAATACATTGACCAACTGCTTTTTTTGTGCAAGCACAGCTGGCGTATAAATTATAGTCTTTTACTAAATGGATTTGCACAACTAGACTATTACTATATGCTATTGTTAATCTTTCTGCACTATGGAGTTAACCAGAACTGTAATTTCACTGCAAGCTAGCCTGCACGGTTACGGTTGTATGTCACAAATAAATTACTCTTCCTCTTATTGGATTTAAAATTCTAGTCTGAGTGCTATCTTTGACCTGAGTTTTTGTGTTATCTTAAATATTCACTGACAAACTGACAAATGAAATCCTACTACAGAATGCTACTGGAAGCCCGAGCGAAGCTTGACGAGAAGGAGGATGAGCTGGAGCTTGTGCGGGACGCCCACAGCCGTGCCTTTAGCGAGCTGCAGGGGGAGCTAGACCAGCAGAGGGAGAAGCTGCAGAGCACCATGGCAGAGCTGGAGAAAGAGAGGGAGGAGAGGAGTGCCACGGTCAAGCATCTGGAGAGGGAAAGAAGTCGCATCATTGAGGAACTAGACAATGAAAAGAAGCTGAGAAGTTCCTCTCTGGAACAGCTGACGGAGGAGAGGGATGCCGCTATGGAACAGTTGAGGAAAGAGAAGGCTGATGCTGTGGAACAGCTTGAGAAAGAGAGGTTGGGCAGGATGGATAAATTGGAAAAGCTCGATAAGGAGAGAGATTATCTGCAGGAGCAGCTGGAGAAAGAACGAGAGGAGAGGAGCAGCACGTTGGAACAACTTGAGAAGGAGAAGGTGGAGAGAAGTAGTGTTCTGCAGCAGCTGGAGGAGGAGAGGGTTGAGAGAAGTTGCACTTTGGAACAGATGGAAAAGGAGAGGAAAGATCTGCAGGAACAGCTGGAGAAGGAGAGGGAGGAGAGGGCCATCGCCTTGGACCAACTCGAGAAGGAGAAGGAAGAGAAGGGTATTACCTTGGAACAGCTGAAGAAGGAAAAAGAGGAGAGAACCATCGCCTTGGAACAATTTGAGAAAGAGACGGTCGAGAGAAGTAGTGCCATGGAGCGGCTGGAGAAAGAAAGGGTGGACAGAACCGCTGCCTTGGACCAGCTTGAGAAGGAGAGGAACGGTATCCAGGAGCAGTTGGAAAAGTTGACTGAAGACCACACCAGTACCATTGAAGAGCTAGAAAAAGAAAGGGTGGAGAAAAACAGCCTGGTGGAGCAATTTGAGACGGAAAGGATCCATTTTCAGGAGCAGCTGGATAAGGACAGGCAGGAAAGGAGCAGCTTTCTAGCCCAGTTGGACAGCGAGAGGAGTAGCGCCCTGGAAGAGCTTACGAGGGAGAGAAACGATATTCTGACCCAGTTGGAGAGGGAAAAGGAGGAACGACAGGAGGAGCTGCAACAGCTGGAAAAAGAGAAGCAAAGTTTCCAGCAGCAACTGGAGACGGAGCGCAAAGAGAGAACCACTCTCCTTGCTCAGCTGCAGAGCGAAAACGGCAGCACGCTGGAAGAACTGAGGACGGAGAGAAGCAAAGTCCTCGCTCAGCTGGAGAAGGCGAAGGAGCAGCACGTCAGCATCCAGGCCCAGCTGGAGAAGACGAAAGAGGAGAACAGTCACATCGTCGCCCAGTTGGAGAAGGAGAGAGGGGAGAGGAGCGCCGTGCAAGCCAAGCTGGAAAAGCGTGAGGAGGAGAGAAGCTCCGTCCTGGCTCAACTGGAGGAGGTGATTGAAGAGAAGACCCGGCTGGAGCAGAGGAGGCGGGAGTCTGCGGAGGGCCGCATGGCCGAGGCCGTCCTCCTGCAGGCCCAGGTGGAGGCGCTGCAGAAGGGGCACGTGGAGCTCCAGAGGCGGCTGGAGGAGGCACAGGAGGAGAGGGAGGCTCTTAGTGGCTGCGTCCGGTCCTTGGAGGAGGAGAGGGAGACTCTGCAGAGGCGGATGGAGGAGGAACGGGATGTGATGGAGACCAGACTGGCCCAGACTGTTGAACAGAGGTGAGCAAGCCACACTTGAGCTTTTAACAAAAGTTTTGGTGACACTTTCTATGAAGCCCATATCTATAGCGCATTATGAGCACATTTCTAACAACTTATAATGCACATCATAATCATAGTGCATTATGACTACTCTCTATAAATCTATAAAACTATAAATCTAGCTTATAATGCATTATAAATCTTAGTGTGTTTGTGAATGGTTGTAAACTACAGGCAGTGAGGGCGCTTATAATACATTATAACTGTCATAATGCACTATGATTATTTATGGTGCACATTATAAGTTGCCATAAATGCACTATAGATATGGGCTTCATAGAAAGTGTTACTGAAGTTCTAAGTTAATGTTGTAATGTATAACTTTTTGATCATAACTTTTTTTTTATTGAGCTTTTACTCTGGTGTAAGGGGTTTTGTTTTTGGTTTGTTTTAATGGACAAACGTTTTAATGTTAAAACTATACCTTTTTGATCATTTTGGCCTTCTGTTTATGCTCGCTTGCAATATTTAATTTGTGTACTACTGTAGGTATCTGCTTGCATCCTTTGTTCAGAATGATAATGAATGTTTACACCAGAATCAAGCCATGAATAAAACAAGTGAAGTCTTATGTTCATCATGTTATAGC
Organism: Engraulis encrasicolus; assembly: GCF_034702125.1. Lineage (NCBI taxonomy): Eukaryota > Metazoa > Chordata > Actinopteri > Clupeiformes > Engraulidae > Engraulis > Engraulis encrasicolus. The sequence goes on from NC_085879.1 coordinate 27,442,755, forward strand.
TTTTGAATGTTGACGTTCTGCGTATGCTAGTTTTCAATATTTAATCATAGCACTGCTGGAATCTACTTGTATTTTAAGTTTCTTTAGTGTGGGACCTTTTAACAGTTTGTAATAAGTTAAGCTTACTACACAATACTTTAGAACTGATCAATCACAATTATTTTGGGTTTTGCTTATTTTCTTATCTTTTTTTTAATTTTTATTTTTTTTATTTTTTTTAGTTCCAACGAAGAAGAAGTTGAAAGGTGGAGAACCCTTTACGAAGAGCTGTATGCCAAAGTTCAGCCATTCCAGGTAAGTTGTGCCGCTCAGCAAGTCTTTTGATCTGCCTCATTACTGTTGACCGCAATCCCATCTGAGGTCCTCATGTGTTTGAAGATGCAGCTCACCTATGAGAAGTGAGAGTTTGTTGATTAGAGATTTGCATTTTCTGTGATTGGCTCAACCTATGAACCATGAGCCTTAGCTAGCACAAATTGACTGAAGACTGTCAACACTTCACTACATTTCTGTGCTGTAGTGCTCATTGCTCTGACTACTTGAAACGTGGCCAGAATAATAATAATAATTGCTCTGATTACTTCAAACGTGGCCAGAATAATAGTAATAATAATTGTAATTACATTCACTTTGTTTGTACAGCACCAGGCGATATGAAACTATATGTGCTTTAAAAAAGACAAAAACAATGTTGGCATATCGGTGACAGCCTTTTGGTTATGCCATATGCACAGAGTTGGCAGATCAAGTCATATCACTAAGTTAATTGCTGTGTTGATTACTTGTACTTTGCAGTGGCGGGCAATGCTTTTAAGCCTTTATTGAGACGGCATACTGTAGTTCTGTCAGATCCACTCTAGTCAAAAATGAGACGGGAAGCAGAGATATATTTCAGAAGCTTTATTTCTGAATGCATACATTTGTGTTTGGGGGTATAGCTCTGTTCGGAGGAAGTTCCCGGCTTCTCCATGAGCTCCATGCAAGCCAATACAGGGAACAGCAGGATCCTCAGGTGGTGTGCCTTCCATTTAGCTGGAAAGGCGAAATGCCCCCTAGAACAGAGCAAGCAACAACAACATGACATTGTTTGGCAGTGATTAGTCTGGTGGAGCATGAGAGGTGGTTGGAGCAAAACAAGCAGCAAAAGCAATGACAGGAAAACAAATTGGGTAGTTTAAATATAGCACACCAAATGTCAGCATCCAATTGCGAGCTGCAGCTGATTAACCAAAGCGCAGCTGATTAGTGGAGAGTTGTATGGGTTGGGTCGGCGTCAGCCAGTAGGCAAAAGGGCGCGTTGACGACGTGGTCTGCCAGAACTAACGCAGGTTGCTCGATTTATAGTGTTTCAAGAAATGAGTGGGAGAGAAAGATGGTGGAAGATTGGGCAATGACCTCGGGCCCGTATCAAACCCAGGTCCTCGGCATAACTGCATGGTGCCGTTTGAGTCACGGCTGAGGCTCCTAACGAGGGTTTTCACGTTTCACTTAACAACTCTGCTTCTTTTTAAAAATTGTTATTATGGTAACACTTTATTTCAGTGTTACATCTATTAGCACTAATACCTACAATGTGCCCGTACAAGTAACTTGTAAGACATGTACTAAGCAAAATTCAACATTTTTTAGGCATGTATTTGCAAATGTCTTGATGCACAATAAGGGATTTATTATCAATTTTACCTTAGTAAGGACCTAGTAGGCCTTAGCTTTTGCTTAGTACAAGCCTTGCAAGTTACTTATGCAGGCATTAACATTGTATGTATTCATGCTAATGGATGTAACACTAAAATAACGTGTTTCTGTTGTATTATTATTATGTTGGGGTTTTTTCAACTTTATTTAGACAGGGCAGTGAAGAGTGGGATCGGAAATGAGTGAAAGAGAGGAGGATCGGGAAAATACGCGGGCGGGAATCGAACCCGGGTCGCCCACGTGTAGTAGTCCAGTGCCCAGCCGACTAAGCCACGGCTGGGCCTATAACTGTACTTTTAATATATTTTTAGGGGCTTTTATGCCTTAATTTGATAGGGCCGTCTGAGATGGTGACAGGAAGCGAGTGGGACAGAGAGACGGGGTGGGATCGGGACATGACCCCGGCCAGACTCGAACCGGGGTCCCCGTGGGCATGCAAGCCCAAATGTGGGGGGGGCTTAGCGCACTGCGCCACAGCGCCCCAATATAACTCTATCTATAACGTGGCCTGTGCCTCCCTTTCCCCTGCCTCTGCTGTGTGCAGGAACAGTTGGACATGTTTGCAGCGGAGCGTAGCGCGCTACTGAGTGAGAAGGGGGCAACGGAGGGGGAGCTGACGCGGCTGGCGGACGCCTACGCCAACCTGATGGGCCATCAGAACCAGAAGCAGAAGATCAAGCATGTCATCAAGCTCAAGGAGGACAACTTCAACCTCAAACAGGTCAATTCACTGGGCTTTTTAAAATTTTATTTAGTAAAATTTAATAAGCTCTGCAACATTGCTCGTCTTCTGCTATATTTTAATAGTGAGAGTGCAGCGTTTTGACCCTCAGGTCTTCATCAGGCAAAGTCACTTTGAACATTGAACTTTTTTTAAATTTGCCGTTCACAATGATCCAACCTATACAAATTATTTAGTAAAAGTGGGTTTTGTCAAATGTTGCCCTGACTGAAGACTGAAGATCAAGCATGTCTACAAGTACAAGCTCAAGGAGGACACCTTGAACCTCAAGCAGGTCAAATATATGGGCTTCTTTCAACCATGCAAATCCTATTTGACAAATGCCTTCCTACCTTATCCAAAAAAGGGAGGTTTGCTAATAAAAAGTCCAAGGCTGTCTTCTTGTCCAAATAGCCATGTTTGAATAAAGGGTTTTTATATTTTTTTAAAGTTAAAAACGTGATCAGGGCATTTATATTTTTTTAAGTTAAAAACGTGATCAGGGCAGACATCCACGCGTAGTGGCACAGAGCCTTCTTCAGGGCATTGCTAATATTTCAAAGGTTTGCTAATGTTCAAATGTGGCCCTGTTTGAGAAGAACCCGAGGCTGAAGATCAAGCATGTCATTAAACTCAAGGAGAACAACTTCAACCTCATGCAGATCAATTAGATTGGCATTGTTTAAAATATCAAAGTGATACATGGAAATTGGTTTATGGGCCTGATTGACTAGAACCAGTAGCTGAAAATCTAGCACATCATGCTGAAGAATCCGACTACTTTTCAGTAGTTTTCAGTCATGCTGTTCACCAGAAAGCAATTTGCCTGTTCACTATATAGTGTTAAGTTGGAGAGGATGAGCTAAAGTGATCATGTAAAGAATTGAATTGAATTAACTGTAACACCCAATAATACACTACAATGTAAGTTTCATTTAATTAATTATGTGTATTTTTGTGTGATCTCCATCTCCAGGAGTTGTCTAAGCTCAGGATACAGGTAACCAAGCAGAAGAAGGAGCTGGAGAACCTGAAGCCAAAGCAAACGCCGCGCTTCGACCCCAGCAAAGCCTTCAAGCACGACCACAAGGAGAACGAGCGCCCCACCACTACTACCACCCTCAGATCCTCTGGTAAGCAGCACTCTGACTTAGCCTAGCCCCTACAACCCTCAGATCATCTGGTAAGCACCCCCTTGTCCCTCTACCTACCCCCACAACCCTCATATCATCTGGTAAGCAGCACCCTGTAGGGATGGGTAATTGCCAACTACCTTGCGATATATGTGCATCCCGATACAGTGATATGTATTGCAATATTGTAGGCCTACATTTGTTTTTTTTATTATTTCCTTTTTTTTTTTTACATTTTTAAGAAAAGACACATGTATAACTAAAGGTTACTTTTTTCTGTTGAGCAACAGCTACCCGGTAGTGAATATAAAACACTGCCTTCACAAAACTGTTGGCCTACTGTTCATGATGCGATACTTATCACGAGTGGCAGTTGCTGTGTAGTATTCAAAAGTCTATTTATTTTATTAATATTGACACCTACGATACGTGTATTGTGAAGAGGACCATGACGATATATCCAGATATTTTGAACACACCCCAACCCCCCTGTCCCTCAACCTAGCCCCTGCTACCCTCAGATCCTCTGGTACAGTTATGCTCAAAATGATAGCGGTGTCTTTACAAAGGTGAGCCAATGCCAAAATCCTTCAAATAAACTTTACTATGATGAGTACAAATGCATTGGGGACACTTCCCAATTTTCTTGCTTTAAAATAGAATGTGCAAAGTTATTAAATTGTATAACATTTCATTTGAAAGTGAAGAAATGTAATGTTAAAAAAAAACAGCGTTGATGTCTGTCTGGCACCCCCTTGTCCATTTATCCTTTCACTGTTCCAGTCTAGGTCAACACTGTCAGTAGATGCACTGCATAGTCAAGCTATTGCCATTAATCGGACTGAGCTCTGAACTGATGTTCTCGAGAAACCCAATTATACATGTGCTGTAAGAAAGTGTAAATTCTTGGATTATATACGTCATACTCTAAGCAGCAGACGCCTTTAATTGCAAGCGTTTAATAAAGATATGTTTAAACTAATGCAGATTACTATCCAAGAACAAATGATTCATATCGTGTAGTGCCGGCAAGAAGAACAAGTTGCGATGAGGATTTCTCTGTACATCTGTACAACTGGTTGCCACGTTGAAATAATGGGTTCTCTTTTCTGTAGACGACAGTATGAGATGCCTTGCCTAACAGCTCCAGTTTGTAACACATACTGATGGTGCCCATCTGCCATACATGCTCGTAATACAGTACTGCCAGTCTGTGAGGGCCATTCCATGAAGGAGAGCCATTGCATTTAAATGTTTGGACACAGTTTGTAGCTTAATTTCTTGCAGTACAACTTTGATCAAACCGGTAAATTATATTTTTAAAAAACTAACACCAATGTGTTCTTTTTCTTGTTCTCTCTTTTTTTTTAAACAGGTAACAGACTTTAAGTCATGGGATGTCTGGAGGTCAAGGAATATTTTAATGTAATGTTTTACGTTTTTAAAAATGATGTTTTTCTTTTTTTTTACATTATCTTGTAATAAAGTAGTTTTATTGTATTCTGTTGTCTTTGAGTGATCAATCACTTTCTTTGGAGTAATCAAAGTCAAACTGTACTTTCTTTTCAAAAAACAAGTGTAACAGGCTTAGCACAGAAGTTTTAAATTGTGCTTGACCAGTCTCTAATGTGCAGTTAAACTAAACGAATAGATAATTAATTGGCAATAAACACACACACACACACTTTACAACATACTGGTACATGAATTTACATTCTTTCTCTGACCCATTCACTCACAAATGCATGCACACACATGCAAACTGTGCAGTAAGATATTGACACGTGCATGTACAATAAATACACATATTCTGCTGTGAGAAAATGAACATACTGATACAGACCATATATACAGTATACACACACATGCACACACAAACTCAAATCACTCAGCAGCAGAAGAACAATCAGTGGCCATATACTGTAGGTTATGTCATTAGTGTAGATTTACTATAAGGTGCAAAGGGTAAAGTGCCAGTGGCATTGTGAATGAAAAGTTCATGGCATGTTCTTCAGTGTCCTTGAAATGTCAATCACACTGACAGGAAATATGGTGAATTCAGGTAAATTGGGCTATTTTTTTTGCATATGAGTGAATGCTCAGAGTGGCCTAATTTACCTTAATTCACCCATACTCATGGAAACATTTTCACATATACTGCATTTGCCAACACATAAAAAATGCTTAAAATTCTGATTTTACTTCCCAAACAGTTTCAGGTTTCTGCACTGCATTAGGGCTAGTAGATAAAACATTAAAAATATATTTATGTTTTTAACCACTGCTGAATCAGTCTAATTATACACTCCTACTTCCAAACAAACCTGTGAGGTGCTGTCAAATCTGTGGTCATTTGGCCCTCACATGGTAGTGATGGAAAACAAAATGTGTCCCTCCTTGTGGAAGTTGCCCATCCCTGACATTGAAGAAGGCTTGTGTTTTAGCCATTGATTTGTTAGTTATTAAACTAGATTTGATGCATCATAATTCACTGGTGTTACACAAGATTTGTCTGTGGGCAAACCACAGTGATTTTTAGCGTATTATTTTGAAGGACTAATTACAACTCAAAATGTTTTAGTCTGCATTTTTAAACCGTATCTTTTGTTGCCAGTGGAGGGCAGTAGAGTTCCATAAACATTAAATCGTCCAGGCCATGTTTCTTCTCTCTTTTTTTGCAGTAGTGAGCCAGCCTCATTACTCATTTCCCCACGAAAACACCACCAAATTCTCATGTGAATGTAGATACATGAATATTTTATTGCTGTGTACACACAAACAATTACAGAAATGAATTAGTCCCAGTGTCGTCTTGCAGACACAACAGAAGCCCGCTCTCTTGCACTCGGGTAACAAAACCAAACCAAACCAACGGGTCAAAAGTTCAACTTGAACCAGCTGCCGGGCCCCTTTGTTCTGTCAGTCAGTGACTGGGACCAAAGACTGTCGAGCTGAACATCCTAAAATGTTTGTGGCAGGCCAGACAAGGTGGTTGTTGTTCCAATGGTGGTGTACTGTGCGAGCGATGCGAGGGGTCATTCGCAGTAGTTCTGCAGGTGGTGGATGCCGCATGGCTTGAAGCAGCACTGCTCCACGATTCCCCTCCTCTTCCGCACCTCCATGTGCATCCGCTCCGTCTCCGCCGGGTGCTTTCCCGGGCGCCATGGGACTGGAGACTTGGAGAGTAAAACTGGGGTAAAAACAGGTGGGGTTGGGTAGGGGAGGGAGAGAGTGGGACAGTTCAGATGGTTAACCTCATATAAAACTTGCTGACTGTAGTGGCGGTGGTAGCATATTGCCTCCAGGAGCATCTGTTTCTGTTTTATATATATATTTATTTTGCCTTCTACAAAAATCTGGTTACCCCAGTTTGGAAGTTTGAAATGCATATAGTTGCAAAACTTGGATGACTTGTGGAAATTAAAGTTTAAATATATATATTTTTTTTTTTTAAAGAAAAAAACACACATGGAGGCCTTGGTGGGCGTAGAATATTGCAGATTGTGCAGGAGAATGTTTGAAGTCAGCAGTAAGCACTACACTATCTTAAAGTTCCCAGAGGAATCTACGTTTGTGTCTGAAAGAACCATTAAAGGTCCTCTGAGGAACCTAATATGTATCAGATTTAGTGCTTCTAGGCAGGTTTTGTGCATTTTTTTGGGCTGGAAATCAGCATTCTCATCTGGCAACCCTGAGCCTTACCCAGGAGAGCCTGCAGATCCCTCTTGCTCCTCTTTCCGGTACTGTAGTAGAAGCCACGGTCACCACACACCAGGTACAGGGCCTCCACCAGGTGGGGACCGCACAGGTACTTGGTAGGCCCACTGATGCATTCTGGGACGTGGGAGGAGAGAAGCAGAAGCAGCAGCACCACGTGGGCCGTTGTCAGTAAACGGGTCATTGAGACGCTGCTGAATAGAGAAAACAAAGATGGCAATAATATGATGCACACATTACATGGAATCTTGGTTGCCAGATGTGATTGATATCCAGCCCAATAAATGCTCAAAAACTGCATGGAAGCATTAGACACTGCCCACTTTTAGCTAAATTAAATGGATTTCTTTGGCCATACATATACAGAAAAACCTGACCGATATTTTTTTCTTCCTAAACAGCCCAAATGGGCAGGAAACCAGCCTATCTGGCAACCTTGAATGGCATATAAGCCTTGGTAAGAGGTCAGTCACTGACATGAACATCACTTAGTCATCTCTGGCTTCTAGACACGGGAGTGTGTCCTAATTTTGCGTTTTGTCCGAGAACAGATGCTAATTTCGTCTGTCCTAGGTTTTGAAATTGCAATTACAGAAGCTGCTTTTGAAGATCTTATAATCCTACTTACTCTGTAAAGTGTAAATGATGCTCGTTTCTATGAAGTATCAAAGACAACATACCTGTGTGTGGCTGTTGAGAAAAGAGTCAGTATATGAGAGGGTGTCGAGTACTCATTTTATACACCCTCAGTAGACTATCGTCACACAATTTTATCACATCAGCGGAAAACACCCTAAGTTGCCATGTAATACTTGTAGCTTCATAATCATCTTGCTAAGTGGCATTAGGGAGCAGTGTTATAATCTGTGTGTGTGTAATCTGCCATGGCTTTGGGGAGCATACAGGATCAATTCAGGCTTGAAGAAGTCAAGGACCTGCATCACAATCCACTTAACACAGGGAAGGGAATGTACCCAGATCTACTGCAGTGTGGGTAGATTTCTTGCTCATACACAGATGTGTAGACATCCATCTCATACATTGATATGTATGTACTTTATACCTGTGAGTATGAATCCAGGGAAGGGAAATCAGGAAAGTAAACAGACTTACTACAGCAGTGGATCCCACAGAAGGGTGAGCATATTTTTATTTTATTTTACACACACATATATTTGTGTTATCTACCTTATAAAGTCCTGACCTTTTCATATATTTATGTGCTCTCTCAGACTTTTAGTCTTCTCGTTCTGGTTGATGGCCATTAAAGTCTATGGCAGTGATTCTCAAACTGTGGACTGGGGCCCACTGGTGGGCCATGAAGGTATTCGAATTGGGCCCTGAAATTATTTTATTTTTTAAATCAACATATTTGTTGCTGTCGCCTGTTCATTTCAGTTGCATTAGACAGAGTTGGGTCCCGGACATATTGGAAAATTTCAAGTGGGAACCCCTGGTCTATGAACTCCACTGTACAACCAGTAATCCGATGAGAGCTCCAATGCCAGCATTGTTGCATCTCATGGATAATGAGGTGCAAACCTTTTTTAAAGATATATTTTAGGGCTTTTTATGAATTTATTTGTGATGGGATAGTGAGTGAGGGACAGGGAAGTACTAGCAAATGACCCGGTTTGCCAGCGTAATAACCCAGTGGCCTACCGTTAGGCCACGGTAGTATAGATGGATACTTACCTCACTTTTCTATGTACATGTACTTTATACCTATAGTAGTTAGTGGGTGATATGCAAGTTCCATGCACCTACAAAATATAATACAAAAAGCAATACAAAAGTGCACTGTGTGATATTTTTATAGTTTATTTACAGAATTCATGCTGCCCATTCACAAAAGTTACCTTTTTTGACAAATAAGTGTTCATTATGGCTGGAAATAGGCCTTTTGCATTTTTCCTACATGAAAAGGTGGATATCCTCCTTTAGCTGCAAAATGTACTGTACTCTGGTCATACTAGTAAATATTAGTTTACTGGGTATTACTTATTAAAGATGAAATTTGTCAATAGGCAGCACCGTTTCCATGAGCAGCATAGTTGAAATACTTACTCTGACCACCATCTTACACAGGTCAGGGTTCCCACACGTCCTGGAAAACCTGGAAATTTAGAGATGTGTTTTCAAGTCCTTGAAAGTCCTGGAAATTCACCAAAAATCCTGGAAAAAAAATATTTGTCCTGGATTTTTTTCCTTCAACTTTTTCCCGATTTTGTTTGTGGTATAATTTTTACTCTTCTCCGAGTCAAGACATGACGATTCAATTTATATCCACCTATTGAATACATTATTGTCCACACACACACACACACACACACACACACACACACACACACACACACACACACACACACACACACACACACACACACACACACACACACACACACACACACACACACACAGTTTGGTCAGGTTGCCATCTTTGATTGCTCTTTGACTCAGGGTCTTTCTCAAATGCAAGGCCAGTGTCCTTCCAAATGTATCAGCCTAATTAGTCACGCCCAGTGATTGGATATTTTTTGGTGAACTCTACAGAATATCCAATCACTGGGTATGACTAATAAAGGGTATCCAATCACTGGGCATGCCTAATTAGGCTGATACACTTGGAAGGACACTGGCCTTGCATTTGAGAAAGACCCTTAGTGTTGCCAAAAGTCGCTAGAAGTCACTAGTTGGCTTGCTGAAAAGTCGCTAGCTGATATCATGGCGTTATATATCTCTCGAAAACCTGCTTACGGTCATAATAGGCCTACAAATAGGCAGTGCTAGCACTTCCTTACAAAAAATTGTACTATCTTTTTTGGAGATCAGAGCTTTCAGTCTCACTAGCCACTTTGAAAGCTAGTTTGATCTTTGGTGTGACAAATCACAGTAGTCGCATCAATTGTTTGTATGCAAGAATATTCCAGAGAAAAAGAAACTGGCAACAAAACTGGCTTGCAGAAAGACTGGCCACAATGGTTGGTGAGCAAAAAAGTCAAAGTCAAGTCTTGTGGAGAATGCATTTAAATCCAAGTACACTATTTTTTGCGATAAGAGAGAGACTATTAAGGTATTATTTTCTTAGATAATGTGACATTAATGTGAGTTTACATTGCACTTTCATTTAATTCCGAATAAACGTTTCGTGGATCTGAAAGCATTTCAATTGAACAGAGGCTGCACGTGCTGGGCTTGCGAAATTCCTACTAGCGGGACAGCTGGTGATCTTCAACCGCAACCCAGGTCAATACCTTTTGACAAAGACCATAGAATGGATAAGAACGCTTATTCGCAGGAAATTGCATTGGCCACGGTGTAGTACGGGGGCGTAGCCCGGGGACACCATGCGCAGTGGATGCAAGGCCATGATCGATACAAATCGTGACACTGGAAATTCCGCAATTTGTATTGCATTGTGGGTGCGAGGAGCTGCTGCTAGTTCCGGCCCGGTCAAAATAGGATGTCCTGTCGTCAACGTTCAGTTTGTGGTTAAATTACAGCTGTCATTCAGCCGTAATTACAGCTGACACAAATTCACTATGTCCTATGACCTGTTCCACACTCCAGCCCTGGCGGTAGTGGCTTTGCATTTTACCTTGCCGCCAGTACTAAGCATATAACGTACATTGGATAAGAAGTATCACTCAATTTAAAATGCATTGGTTAGGTGTAGTCCGAGGACATTGCTTAAAGACACTGTGCTCATGGTCAGTGGTCATAATGGATAGAATCCAGTGAGAGGAGATCCAGTTGTCAGTGTTTAATGTAATCCCTCCTATCACTAGTCTCCTTAGTACTAACTGCAGAAGAAGAAAGTGACTCCCCTTGCGGCCATGCCATACTATGCTCTTATGACGTCTTTGGACGTACCCTCTTCCCTAACACACTGTACTCATTCATTACAACTCATTTCAACCTTAAAGTCACATTGTCTCTGAAATGCATTGTGTGTCACTGTGTATGTCCAAATTGTGGGTCAGACGGATAAAATATCCGTCCTGAATTATCCAAAAATAGTCCTGGAAATGTCCTGGAAATATCCTGGAAAATGATTTTTGAAAAAGAGTGGGAACCCTGCAAGTGAATGTGAAAGCTCAACCGGGAAATTCCCATTGTCATTGTGACAGCACTCCACTGCACACAAGTGAACACTGCTCAAAACAAAATGGCATTTACGCCTCATCCTTGCAGGGGTAGCCCCCAATGGCATCCGAAAGGGAGCAGTGCGGCTGAATGGTACCATGCTCAGGGTACCTCAGTCATGGAGGAGGATGGGGGAGAGCACTGGTTAATTACTCCCCCCACCAACCTGGCGGGTCAGGAGTCAAACCGGCAACCTTTGGGCTACAAGTCTGACGCCCTAACCACTTACCCATGACTGCCATTTTAAGTTTACAGACAGCTGATTGGGCAGGCTGACTGAGTTCAGTTGACAAGGGTGTCAGCACTGCACTCTGTGTTTCTGTCCTTACAATGCCAACTAAAAGTTGTCTTCACAGAGAACCATTCAAAAGAAAATCTTGTTTTTGTTAAAAAAAAAAACTTTGTTAAAAGTGCTCAAGGTCCGACTTGAGAGGCTGAACCCATTGCAAGGTAGCTCTTTGGGGATACACTCTGCAAAGGCTACATTGAAGAGGTACAGTACATCACCATCCTCTTCACCTGAAAAGGATCACTTCAAACGGCCACACATCAAAAAAAAAAAAAGACAGAGAAGAAAAGAGAAAACTTTGCAAGTCCGCAGGAGGAGGTGGGAAGTTAGCGTAGCGTGACGCCATGAAAGAGCTGCCGTCTAGACTGCCATTTTTTTTTTTTTTTTTTTAAAGAAAAAAAACTTCCCCTCATTTGAATATTTACCATGGTTTCATCACCCCACATAACAAAGCTACTTTTAAAATGCAAAACCCATGCTGTGCTTTTTTCTAACAGAAGACTGCATAGGTAGCTGCAAAGTCTTTGTGACAGAGACTGACATCAAATATACAGACCTAGCGCAACCCTTTTGACCATATACTCAGTGACGCTCTAGGCTAATTTACTGAAAGCTGTTGTTAACTGTGTTTTACTTTTCTCTATATCTGAATTGTACTCAATACATTTTTCAATTTTCATTCATTTCAACACTTTTAACACATTTAAATTATGTTTAAATAGCATATGAAATCCTAACATCATAAGGGAAGGGTCACATACGATATTGTTTGAGAGGATGCATATGTGTGTCAGAAAGTTATTTTGCATCTAGGCGTACACCTCTGGTTTAGATAGAACAAAAGTCTGCCAAGACAGACTTCTGATGTAGACATTTCCCAGACAGTAAGTCATTGCCAGGGCCGGTTCTACGCAATTTGGTGCCCTAGGCGAGCACAACCTTTTCTTTTTTGTGCCTTAAAGTTTAGAGATTGGCATTTGAAAACATAGCGTTGTACATCTGATCGAGTACAGCTGATCTTGTACCTACCTACATACTTTATGTGCCCAGGAGTAATCAGCGTCAACGTAAAGTTCAACATTCTATTTCTCTTGACATTTTAATTCTGTGGGATATTCAGGCGCCCCTAAGACGTTTGGTGCCCTAGGCGACCGCCTTTGCCTATAGCCGGCCCTGGTCATTGCTATTTAAAAACGGTCATAGACAGCAACACACAGGTACAAGACTGTGGTCTAGTATCAGGCCAGCCATCTTCTATCATGCATAATTCTGCATAACTTAGATTTTTGCCCGTGGTTACTCTTTATTTCATATTATTAATAACAAACAGACTTTTACTTTTGATCCCTTGTCAAGTTCATATTTTCACAATGACGTACCGGTAACCACACACGCACAACACCCACCAGCACAGAGGTAGGAAGACAGAGGCACTCGTTTGCATGACATGTCCACGATGTCTGTATTTTGAAAGTCTGCATTTTGTTTCCCCCTTCCTCTTTAAACTTATGAGGGCAGCAATGTCCCCTGTCTCTGACAGCTGGGGTGAAAGTGGGAAGAAGTAAACGTTGCGGATCATTGTGTTCAGTTGGACACGCGCCCGGAGCACTCTGTGTGTGTACCAGACACCTTTTTGCTGTGTCACAGGGTTTTTTTGGGGGGTGTGGGCCGTGGGTGGGGGGTGCATTGAAGGGTGACAAGGTTCCTTGGTGACATGCTCTCCCTGTCGAGAAGGTGACACTTGGCTAATGCTACGCTAACCTCTGGCGTGACCTATCCGCATCCTGGCCCTCCCTTCCTGTCCACCCGAACAAGATGGTGTTAGTGTCTTAAGGTGTTGCTTCCTTCAAGAGCTTGTTTTTTTTTTCATAGGTGGATATTAGATTTGGCGACTAGACATTTGATCTCTGTTTTTGTCCACTTCTCAAGACACTAAAAGTTTGGGCTTGGCTTCAGCGTGTAACTTTAGAAATGGACTTCTTCTTTGTCCTAAACTTCTGTATGGGATCTTTGTAAACCCATCATGGTCCCCAGGTTTTTTACGGAAGACAGCAATACAGGAAAAAAGTGTGTGTGTGTGTGTGTGTGTGTGTGTGTGTCTGTGTCTGTCTCTCTGTCTCTGTGTCTGTGTCTGTGTCTGTGTGTTTGCATGTGTGTGTATGTACGTATGTGGGGATGGGTGAGAGAGAGAGAGAGAGAGAGAGAGAGAGAGAGAGAGAGAGAGAGAGAGAGAGAGAGAGAGAGAGAGAGAGAGAGAGAGAGAGAGAGAGAGAGAGAGAGAGAGAGATGTCTGAAATAAGCAAACTAAACTAAATCATGTATATCTTCATAAATCTGACTATGTGTGGGCCTCCTACTGTATATACACAGGGCCCTGATGCATGGGGGCCGCTAGGGGGGGGAAAGTGGTACAGATTTTAAGGGCCCAAGCACTGATAGGGGCCCTTAAGGGGGCCAAAGCACTGAGAGGGGCCCTTAAGGGAGCCCAAAATTCGAATCTTTCATGGGGCCCAACATTTCTGGCAGCGCCCCTGCCCTGATGACTCAGTCACCCGGCGGAGTGCGTTGCAATATGCGACCTTGCCTCCTCCACTTGCTTCTCGTCATGATGACATCACTGACAACAGCATTATATTTCAATATCTTGCAAAAGCGCTATTGTAGAGTCTTTTTCTCATTAGCAATTGGGATGGTGAATGAAAAACAGTCCCTCAAAAGTTGTTGTGGCTAGGCTGACAGCTGGGAAACTTTATCGTTTTCTCCACGGAGGAGGGGCCAGGAGGCGGGACGAGGAGACAAGCGCAAGTGGAGGAGGCAAGGTCGCATATTGCAACGCACACACAACCTCTCCTCAAACACAGAGATCGGTTTCTAGAACAGAGTGAGATTTCCTCTTAGTCTTGGTCCCTACCGCTAAATACTGTACACGTAGAGCGGAAGTGAAGTTGAAATTGAATTCATGAGGTCCATAGATCAGAGCCGGTTTTACCATTAGCAGGCTAGGTAAATTGCCTAGGGCCCCGACAAAACCCTCAGCATGGTACTGCCCCCTTGCATGAGGTATGAATGCAATTTCATTGTGTGCACTTGTGTGCTGTGGAGTGCTGTGTCACAACGACAGTGGGAGTTGGAGTTTCCCAGGTGGGCTTTCTCTTCACAATGCCCTTGAGAAACCCACATTCCTCCAGTGTATATTTGAGGGGTAAAGGGACAATACATTTAACCCTATCCAGACTGGGGGGGGGGCTAAAAGTGCCCGCACCAACTTTGATGTCGTATAATTCCTTAACGACTTAAGCTAGCCTATGACTACGAAACTTGGTGACTTTTCCTAAAATTTAGTTGGCTACAGTTTAGTACCAAAATATTATGTTTATCACTTTTGCCGTTGCCATGGCAACGGTTTTCTGACAGGTATGTCCGACTGAAAATCACTGATCTAAGTCTCATTATTGTTCCTTTTTCATATTTTTTTGTTATTTCCATTAGCATCAGACAGCTTTGTGAGCATTTAAGTGGTCTGAAGCATGTAATCATTAAAATGTAAGTGCATTACCTAAATTTGATGGAAAATACATTATGGCGAGATTTTGGGCATTATAATCAGATGATGTCATAATGACGTCATAATACCAGATAATGACACAAAAATGATGTCATTCATAGATGTCCATATATAGATCATCTCCCCAAAGTTTGGTGGTCATACCGTATTCCGTTCATGAGTTATGAGGGGGGGGTCAAAAGAGCCCCCCCCAGGCCCAGGAATGCCAAAAAAGCCCAGTCTGAATAGGGTTAAAGGGACACTGCAGGAAATGGTCAAAAAGGTACTGCAACTATGTTGCTCATTGAAACTGGGATGCCTATTGCCAAATTTTATCTTTTCATGAAAGTTTACTAAGTGATAAACTAATATTTTCTAGTATGGCCCAAGCACAGTCATTTTTGCAGCTAAAAATGGGTATTTCTGGAAATTCAAAATGACGGACCAAGATCCCCCTTTTCATGTGGGAAAAGTGCAATTTTTCCTGTCATAATGAATACTTAGAATTTGATGGTGGTGGTAAGTATTCATGAAAAAGGTAACATTAGTGAATGGGCAGCATGAATTCTGGAAATAAACAACTAAAAATCTCACACAATGTCCCTTTAAATGGCAAGTTGGTCCTCTTGGAAACATTTTAGATAGGCCTACCTCAAACAAATACTGTATCCTTTGTGTTCAGGTAATTAGGATAAAAAAAACCTCTTAATACAACACAGTCAGCATAGTTCGAAGGGATAACTTATTTTATATTGAACACCGACATTCAGGAAGTCTTTAACTGCACAGGAGATGGCTCACTAAGCATTATCGGTTGGTCATCTAATTGTCCTCATGAGACATTTTTCATTTTTACACCCAATTTACATTATGGGCAAATACTACTCACAAGAGGCACAGGATATTAAACCATGATTTTTTGATATGAGACCCAAGCTTCCCTGGCTTAAATTATTAAAGTTCTGTTTCCAATCACTTCATCAGTTTGAATTCGCCAAAATGTTGGTCTGTTTAAAGAATTGCAATTACGCTTCTGACCCCACCACATAGCTTTCATTAAACTGATAAACTGTCGAGCTGCATACTGATTTTCTTTTCTTTTTTTTGGGATCAATTTTAGTTCTGGTTTGCCGAGACACTAGATCTGCATCCTCCAATAGACACTTTGTGATTTTATGATGTGTGTCTGTTGTCTGAGAGACTGGTGTTATTCAGACACTAAAGCATTCCTGTCATATACAGAACCTAGTAACTATTGATTTCCAACTGGTTCTGTCAGAAAATTATGACAGCACAGTACACAACAAACCTCGCCAATGGGTTGTGGAAGATTGACAATGACCTCAAAGTCGAGGAATTGACCAATTATACTGGCAAAATTTGACATTTTAAATCTGATTGTTTGTCATAAGTGACAGGAAACAAGGAGGCGCCTTAACTGTTCTAGCTTTACAGACAAAGATGAGCTGCCGAACTGGACTCTTAAACAAGCAGCAACTTTTTCATAATTCTTCTGCTACAACTCTATTAATACTCGTGTCAAGACATCAGAATACATTACTCCACTTATGCAATTCTAGCAAGCTCTACTGTAGATAAAGATCTTATTCCATCAATGATTGAGTGCCTCAGGTACTGAATTCGAAGAAACAGTTGTAAAATGTCATACAGTAGTAAAATATTTATAATTATATAATACATAAAATGTAAGATTCAGTGGAGAGTTAGTGGTAATGCTGACAGTTTGGCATAGCAATAGGCTGGAGGTTACAGAGGCAAGGCAGGCAATGGAACCTGGGGGAGTGAATAGAAGCAAAGACCTACAACCAGAAAACATTCAAATTCAAGATTCAAAGAGCTTTATTGTCTAATATGTTGCCATATTAGATCATTTTGATTGAAGGCTTTGATTGTGTGTGTGTGTGTGTGTGTGTGCGTGCGTGTGTGCGTGCATGCGTGCATGCGTGCGTGCGTGCGTGCGTGCGTGCGTGCGTGCGTGCGTGCGTGCGTGCGTGCGTGCGTGCGTGCATGCGTGCGTGCATGCGTGCGTGCATGCGTGCGTGCGTGCGTGTCCTGTCCAGTAGTGGCAATTGATTGCCTGTGTTCCTGTGCTCTATGGAA
>NC_085879.1:27462620-27502620 GCF_034702125.1 Engraulis encrasicolus
ACAGACACACACGCACACACACACACACACATACACACACAGACTCGTACATCCCATTTAGTTCATGACCCAGTCCTAAGTGCCGTGATTATCTCTTTTCTCCCTTTTCCCCACCAAATCGGGTTCAGTCGCATGTCGAATACCTGTGTGTGAGATCCAGGAAACACTTCAAGCCAGGGTTCATGAAAGCATTTTTTTCTCTCTCTCTTTTCCTGGGGCTGTGCCCGGATCCAATCTATTTATGCATGTCACCGCTGCGCGAACCCTCAGGTCTGCCTCCTCCTCTCTTGTGATTGACATTGCAGACTGACGACAGGATGGTTGGGTCGGGGGAGGGGGTGGGTGTGGGTGTGTGTTTGAGTAGCCAGACAGTCAGACACTTGCGTCATTTTGTCTGTCTGTAACTCCGTCGCTTCAGCAGGGAGAGGGAGAGGGAGAGGGAGAGGGAGAGGGAGAGGGAGAGGGAGTTCACCTCAGACGGCCTCTGTGCCGTTGTACGTACGTGTTTCACTGGATAAGAAGAACGTCAAAGTCAGAGACGTTTGGTGAGCCTGCCAGGCAGTAAGAAAAGTGCAAGTGAGTCGGAGTACAAGTCACACTGTCATCTCGGAGGGAAAGATTCCTCTAATGTCGTCAGCACAGCAGACATCATTGTCAAATAGTCGGGAAAGGAAAGTGTTGTATTGTTTTGGCTGTTTTTGTGATGCTGGGTGACATTGTTTTGTGCCAGCCGGACTAGAAGACAAACAAAATATTACCAGAACTGGGCCAGGTGTGATAGATATTGAGAAGGGGTGCTAAGGATGGAGAGAAGGATGAGCTCCTTTCCAAAGCCCTGTATCAATTTTTATCAAAAAATACTTGAAGAGTTTATTTACCAAACGGTGTAACTCCATTTTGTTGAATGTTGGGAAATTGTCATTTTTGTATTGGAAATTCCATTGCATTGCATTGCAAAATGGATTTTATATAGATGGTAAAACTATGTTCTCAAAATATTTGAACGGAAGGACCTTTGAACAGTCATTTTCAATAATAAAATGCTAAAGTCAAAAATGGTGGATACACCTATTTGCAAATAAACTTCACTTAAAAGCACTATTTCGAAAATACTTGAAAGGAATTGTTTTTTAATCTTACTTTGCAGTAAAATGACTATTTTCTTGCTCGAATTCGGATGAATGTCTCACCGAATTTAACAGAGAAATGTTATTTTACTGATATTACATGTAACTGAGAAATATTGCCCCAGCGTGACATTAAAACAAAATAAGGATGTTTTTGATGGACTTTTTTTTTTAAATAAAGTTTTCGGAAATACTCTAGCTCTTCATGTGATAAATATCCCAGTCCCAGATGATATGTAATAGCCCCAGATATTCATATATAGTGGCTCACAAGGTACTATCAGAGAGACTGGATAATTATACACTTATAATTGGTACTACGGTTAAGTTGAAATAGGGTCCCACACACTTTGAATTCAATTCTAAAACTTATACTGTATTTCTTCTCCTGTCCTGGGGGCTATTATGCTTTGAAACAGCCACTTTGGGAGGCAGGGGGAGGGTCACAAGTGTCTTCCTTTTATTGTAGCCAATGATACAAGGTTAATGCATCCTCAACAAGCTCACAGGGGTGTTTGATTCCCCATTTTTATTCATCCCAACCACCTTCTCCTCCTCCTCCTGCGCATCATCCCCTCACTTCTCATCATCCCCATATAAGTTTTGACAGTGGGTGTGGTGCATGGTGGTGGGGGTTTGGTGCATTGCCTTCACAACCAGGGTCGTTGACAACTTTTGCGGTACCCAGAACAAAGTAATCTCAACAGCACCCCCCCCCCCAATCCAATACATACAATTCTGCTCCCACACACCCCAAACTCCCTGCAGGACCCATGACAACCGACCCCTTTGTCGTCACCTGCCGGCTTCCCTGTTACCAAGCACCTGTGGCGCGCCAGCATCCGACATCAGACCCACGACTCGACACCCCCTGTTGCTCAGTAATATCCTAAATTAAAAGCCTGTCTGTCTGTGGCAAGAAAAAAAGCAAAAAAAAAAAACTGAAAAAAAAAAAAAACGCTGGTCCAGGGGAAAGTCAAGGGTAAAAAGTGGAGGGAGGCTGCCGCCTGCCGCCGCTACTCAATTTTAACAACCTCTTTCATTGTTCCCATTGACAGGCCGATAAAAAAGCAATGCAGGCGGGCCTCAGCATCTTAATTACTGTGTGTGTGTGTGTGTGTGTGTGTGTGTGTGTGGGATGGGGAGGATCTGATGCATGTGTTTTTTTCTCGCTGCTTTGGATGATGTAACGGCATTAGTAAATCAGGTAACCATATCAGGCGAATAAAGATAGGGGGAGCAGGCAAAGGGAAGGGAAGGGAAGGGAAGGGAAGGGAAGGGAAGGGAAGGGAAGGGAAAGGAAAGTGGGTTGGTGCAGGGCGGGTGTTTTTCTTAAGGGTTAAGATGTCAGAATTTCCCCTAAAACTTAACCCAAGCACAGCATGAAAAGTGGAAAGTCGGTGCATGGTTAGCAGAGTTTGTGGTTCGCTTGTTAGGGGGTTTATTTCCGATTCAAAGAAATATCTCTTGTACATGGGCATCCAAACCCGCAAAAACAAACAAAGAAACAAACAAAGGAAACTTCAAACCATTGAGCTATGAACCAACCTGTACAGAATTTCTTGGTGGTGTATATACAAGGTTACTGCTATAGCTGCTAATGGAGTAGGGAGTCGAACCGGGGTCCCCATGGGCAATGTAAGCCCAAAATGTGGGCGGCTTAGCATGCTGGGCCACAGCGCCCCCCTGTAGAAGGGAGTTAATAGTTGGGACTGTCCTCCTGACAATATTACGGTTACATGGCGTTATTCAGACATCCCGCTATTATGACATTGATGTCTTTTGTCTGAATACCGTTGCGAGATATGCCATTTCTGTGGTTTCAGCTACGTTGCTCAGCTATTATCAGTTTAGTGATAGCGCATACAGTTACCCTAACCCTAACCCTGACCCTATCCCTAACCCTAACCGAACGGTATGTCGTATGTCTGAATAGCGGTATGCTATTGATATCTAAATATCAATATGTCTAAGTTGTGGTATGTCTAAATAGCGGTGTGTCTAAATAGCGGTGTGTCTGAATAGCGGTATGTCTGAATAGCGGTATATCTAAATAGCAATATCTCTAAGTTGTGGTATGTCTAAATAGCGGTATGTCTAAATAGCCGTATGTCTGAAAAGCGGTGTGTATGAATAGCATTATGTCTAAATAGCCGTATGTCTGAATAGCTGTATATATAAATAGCAATATGTCTAAGTTGCGGTATGTCTAAATAGCGGTATGTCTGAATAGCGGTATATCTAAATAGCTGGATGTCCGAATAGCGGTATGTCTAAATAGCTGTGTGTCTAAATAGCGGTATGTCTAAATAGCTGTATGTCTAAATAGCGGTATGTCTGAATAGCGGTATGTCAAAATAACAGTATGTCTAAATAGCGGTATGTCTAAATAGCAATATGTCTGAATAGTGGTATGTCTAAATAGCGTATGTCTTTACCCCTTAGCGCAGAACTATGGCTCTCTGTAATGTCATTGCAATGATGTTATGATGTAGTTAAGCATTTTCAGCAAGTGAATAGGGTCACCGGCGACCCCTGTTGCAGTGAGAGGCTACTAATAGCTGTATGTCTGAATAGCTGCATGTCTAAATAGCTGTATGTCTAAATAGCAATATGTCTAAACAGCGGTATGTCTGAATAGCTGCATGTCTAAATAGCTGTATGTCTAAATAGCAATATGTCTAAACAGCGGTATGTCTGAATAGCGGTATATCTGAATAGCTGTATGTCTAAATAGCAATATGTCTAAACAGCGGTATGTCTGAATAGCGGTATATCTGAATAGCGGTATGTCTAAGTTGTGGTGTGTCTAAATAGCGGTATGTCTAAATAGCGGTATGTCTGAATAGCTTTTGCCCCCCTATATTACCTACCTGTCAGGCTGCACTGTCAAGCTGCTTTCTCCTGGATCAGGGCTATGTTATTATCCTCCTGGTTGGTCATTTTGGCAAAGCAGCACATTTCAACAGGGCCGGGGCTTGTTCAGTGTTACTCGGGTAAGTCTTACCAAAGGTTTAACCTGGTTTTACCAGACCACTTTAATTACTTCATAATTCATTTTTGGACTGGAACCTTGATGCCCTGGAGTGGTTGGGTGGGTGGCACGAGCTCAGCTCTGGTTTGAGATGAGTGGGGACCAATCGCTGACCGTTGACGTTCACTGACGCCTATGGTCCTTAACCACTCTGACCCCCAACTCCACTTCTACCCCGTCCTCTGCTCTCCTATATTCCCTTGCCTAAAGAGACCATGGGTATCTTGAAATGCGCTTTATAAAACTAAGTCATTATTATTACCTCCGCCAGGAGGTTATGTGATCGCCCGTTTTCTGTCTTGGCATGTCTGTCCGTCTGTCCGTCTGTCGCTCTGTTCGTTCGCTGCTATTTCGTGGGTTGCCACAAGGTGGACGAGGTGAATTGAGCAATGACAGGACGTGCCTGCGACTTGGATTGATGGACAGTGACCAGTGACCACAGCATAACGCTTTGCTGTGCCTACATGGCTGTTACATGGAGTTAATTGTTCTCCGAGCGTTTGGCCTGACATCCAAATCAGCTTTTGCGGAGTTGAACAGTTATTCCCTGTTCAGTTGAAGTTGACGAAGGGTGGAGATATTAATAACGGCGAACAGTGGTTAACAGTGATGAAGGCAGCGCCAAGGAGGGAAAGGTATCCAGTCCACTACATTTAGGTTAATCAAAGTTGTGTCGCGATGGTCACCACAAAGCCAATCAGAATGCGCACAGCGTGGATTTGCTGTGCCCACATGGCTGAAGCTATAGGCGTAGGCCCTACAGCCACCAAAACATAATGTAATATAATAATGGCATATAATGTCACGCATACGTCGCAGCTTTCGCGGAGTCAATTGTTCTCAACCAAATCAGCCTTCTCTCGTCTGTCCAGTTGAAGTTTGTTCGAAGGGTGGGAGAATTAATTGAACAGCACCAAGGAGGGAAAGCTAGGCTATTTTCTATTTAAAGTTAATCAATATTGTGTTGCGAGCGTGTGTGACAGTGATCCTAAAGCGTTTTCAAAGGGCAATGTTGACCACCGTAGTCATATTATTAACTATATACATATTATTAACTATACAGGGGTGGATATTACAGTAACAGCTGTGCCATTTAACATTGTGGCAAAACAATTATGTGATGAAAGGCATGCTGCCAACACACAATGGAGGAACAATGTCACCAAGGCTGGGATCTAATAATTTCCAGTAGGCCTACATATTCCATATGATTAGTAGGGCCTATATGGCATGACCAAACATCTGCCAATCCCACAATGACAGGTGAACTACACTAAAGCTAACCAGGTGACATACATCCTAGCTAATAAACGAGACACATAATTTGGTTAACATTGAAGGTTCACTTCTCTGAACACAATGGTATGCCTAACCTATATAGGCATGCATGGATCACACCACACCATGTCACAAATATTTGAAAAAATTCAGCTTCCCTGGCGGAGGTCTGCATTCTCTGAGTGCATTTCTAGTTATTATTATCATCATTATTATTATTATTGTGCTGTGCTGTGGTTCTGTGCTGTGCTGTTCTGTGCTATGCTGTGGTGTGCTGTAGTGTGGTGTTCTGTGCTGTGCTGTGGTGTGATCTAGTGTACTGTGGTGTGGTGTGGTTTGGTGTTCTGTTCTGTGCTATGGTCTGGTGTACTGTTGTGTGGTGTTGTGTTCTGTGCTGTACTGTGGTGTTCTGTGCTGTACTGTGGTGTTCTGTGCTGTGGTGTTCTGTGCTATAGTCTGGTGTACTGTGGTGTACTGTTGTGTGCTGTGGTGTTCTGTGCTGTACTGTGGTGTGGTGGGTAACACTTTACAATAATGGTGCATTATTTGTAATGGAATAATGTTGGAAGTAATGTATGATTCATGGTGAATTAACACATAATTTATGTATGCAGTGATGTTTAATCTATTATTAGTCAATGAGGAGTCACTATTGTAGTCATGATGACTCACCATTAAGTAATTGTGGTACAACCAAGGGTAATTAATGGTGTGAATTACAATGAAAATCCTGATATATCGATCCAATCATACATGAATCCGACCTTAATTAATGATGGATGAGTAATAATGGAATAGTGTTGTAAGTAATGTCAGCATCACCACTGTGGATAATAATCCTGCCATATGGATCCAGTCATATCTCAATCACAGGTCAGACAGGTCATAACTAGTCCTGGTTGTAAAACCATTTAATTTCACTGAGAAAAAATAGACTAAGCTAGGGATGCCTAGGTGAAAGTGGTCAGGGGGCTAGATTTTTTTCAAGACTTTATTTCTGACCTGAAAATAGGCCTACTACACTGACTCACACATTGATATGCATGAAATTACCCAGAAAGGCCTATACATAGCCTACAAACATTGCATTGGTACCACAGTAGCTTAACAATGAGGCTTAAAACGCCCTAGCCTATTCTAAAGAAGTGTGCCTTTGAAAACATGATATTGCCCTATCCATGCAGGTCTACATTTATTTAGGTAGGCTAGTGTTTCTCAACGGGGGCAGTACAGCCCCCCAGGGGACGTTGGAGAGCTCTAGGGGGGCGTTGAGAAGGATACAGGTGAGAGTGGGCGGGGCTTAGTTCCAATTAAAGCAGATAGTCCATTTTATTTTTTAATACTAAGGGGGGCATTGGCAGGCTTATGATCAGGTCAAGGGGGCGTTGGGAGGCTTACGACGAGGTCCAGTGGGCGTTTCCTTAAAAAAGGTTGAGAACCACAGAGATAGGCTATTAAAAACTGGATGCAAACAAAACACAAAAGATTGGTCTTCACACCCCTGAGTCGTCACACTCAAGTCGGAGTCACAGGACTCGAGTCCACACCTCTGATGACATTACTTACAACATTATTCCATTATTACGCACGCATCATTAATTAAGGTTGGATTCATGTATGATTGGATCAATATATCAGGATTTTTATCAGCAGTGTTAATATATGATATATTAACACTTGTAATTCACACCATTAATTACCCTTGGTTGTACCACAATTACTTAATGGTGAGTCATCATGACTACAATAGTGACTCCTCATTGACTAATAATAGATTAAACATCACTGCATACATAAATTATGTGTTAATTCACCATGAATCATACATTACTTCCAAAATTATTCCGTTACTATTCATGTACCATTATTGTAAAGTGTTACCGTGTGGTGTTCTGTGCTATGGTCTGGTGTACTGTGGTGTTCTGTGCTGTGGTGTGGTGTTCTGTGCATTAAGGGCAGATTATAGTTCAGCAACGGTGCCTGTCGGTTACGGTCGCTAACCACTGTTGATGTTATAGATCTGCGCACGAGGTCTCATGCCGTTACCCACATTTGGCTACATAGCTACGAGGCTACAGTACAGTAGTCAGACTACAGGCATTGTGCCGCGAGTGCTAAACTGGTGTACTGTTTGTTTGTTACTTACTAATTCAGTCATTGTAGCTTCATTTATTTACACACACTAGAAAGAAAGCATTCATATTCCACAGAATATTGACAGTTTGGCTCTCGTAAACTACCGGAGAACTGTGCCGCCACGAGAACAAGGAAGTAGCGAGACGACCAATCACAGCGCCTTTTCTCTGCGACCTTCGCAACCGTCTGTCGCGTAGTCAGGATTTTTTTGAAGCGCTCGATGACGGTTGCAGAGCCTCTGCGCGGGGAGAATGGTCGTAAACAGACGGTTGCACAGGCTCTGCAACCGTCAGTGCCAATAAGTATAAATTGACCTTTAGTCTGGTGTATTGTGGTGTTCTGTGCTATGGTCGGGTGTACTGTTCTGTGGTGTTCTGTGCTGTGGTCTGGTGTACTGTTGTGTGGTGTTCTGTTTTGTGCTGTACTGTGGTGTTCTGTGCTGTGGTGTGGTGTTCTGTGCTATAGTCTGGTGTAGGCTACTGTGGTGTACTGTTGTGTGCTGTGGTGTACTGTTGTGTGCTGTGGTGTTCTGTGCTGTACTGTGGTGTTCTGTGCTATGGCCTGGTGTAGTGTGGTGTTCTGTGCTGTGGTGTGGTGTGGTGTACTGTTCTCTGATGTTCTGTGCTGTGGTCTGGTGTACTGTGGTGTGGTGTTCTGTTCTGTTCTGTTCTGTTGTGTACTGTGGTGTTCTGTGCTGTGCTGTGGTGTTCTGTGCTATGGTCTGGCGTACTGTGCTGTGGTGTTCTGTGCTATGGTCTGGCGTACTGTGGTGTGGTGTTCTGTGTTGTGATGTGGTGTTCTGTGCTGTGGTGTGGTGTTACGTGCTGTGGTGTGGTGTTCCGTGCTGTGGTGTTCCGTGCTGTACTCTGGTGTTCTGTGTTGTGATGTGGTGTGGTCTGGTGTTCTGTGGTGTGGTGTGGTGTTCTGTGGTGTGGTGTGGTCTGGTGTTCTGTGCTCTGGTGTTCTGTGGTGTTCTGTGGTGTGGTGTTCTGTGTTGTGATGTGGTGTGGTCTGGTGTTCTGTGGTGTGGTGTTCTGTGCTGTGCGGTGTGGTGAAAGTCTGTCCATCTCAGAGGCGGTAATGAGATCTCAGCTCCCCGCCTCCCTCTGCAGAGCAGCTTTGATATTTAAATCATTACAGCTACTGCAGGCTATCGCTATCGGCCGCCTCAGGATTCAGATGCCGCACACGTCAATTTAATCCTCCCCCCTCCCCTCCTCGCCATCCTGCCGAATCCTGAGCTAAACTTTAATGGGCTCCCTCTCTCTCATTTTTTCTTTCCTTCTTCTCCTTCTTCTTCTTCTTCTTCTCTCTCGCTCTCTCTCTCTCTCTTGATTTTTGCATTTCTGTCTTTCTCTCTCTTTCATTTTCACTTCAATCTCTCCTCCTTCTCTCTCTCCCTCCTTCTCTCTCTCTCTCTCTCTCTCTCTCTCTCTCTCTCTCTCTCTCTCTCTCTCTCTCTCTCTCTCTCTCTCTCTCCACCTTGCCCCATTGTGTTCGGTTGTGCAATCTCAGATTGATCCGATGTTTTGGCCATGGTCGTCAGATCTCTATGAAGGACTCTGCTGGTGCATGGTAATGAACCACAATGCATGGAGAAATAACTTTCATTATTCATCGAGGTCACAGAAATGTATCACCCTTCTTTTTTCCTTCCCCAGCAGCAATGTGATCCAGATTGGGTAGAAGTTGCCTACAGCGCGGAAATAAGAGGGTTTTTTTTGTTCTGATCTCCACTTTAGACCTCAGTGCATCGTTAGCATGCTTTGTTAGTCTCCCCCATGCTGCCTGGAGGCCTGTGTGGAGCCGATACACCTTTTTTTTTTTTTTAAACTTTGAGCTCGTTTTGTCCATGGTAATTGCTTTTATCAAATGCTTCAACGTTTTGCAGGTGTCACGTAGGCCTATCCCCGTTTAAGAACCGCTACCAATGATTACTCAGCACACAAGCCTCGGAACAGAATGAGCATTGCGTTCCGGTGGTTTTGGAAAAGAGTGAGACGTCCACTTGAGAGGCGGTTTTATTTATTTATTTTTCCAGCTAAAAGACCATGATTAGGCTCCTCTGGAGACAAATCGGTGGAAGCAGATCCCCAGCTAGCAGATTTGGCCAGTGTTGCCAGATTCAGTGGTTTCCCGCCCAATTGAGCTGCTTAGGACGGCTGTCTGTGGGGAAGAAATGGCATTTTGCCGGAAAAACTGTCCAATTTTTGGGCCATAGAATGGGGAGGGTTTTAGTGATTTCAGGTAGATTTTAAGCATTTTTCTGGCAACCCTGATTGTGGCTCCAAATGGGCTCCTTGGGGGGGGTCAGCCCATGTGTGTCTCTGTCCATGTATTCACTAAGCACAGAATTCCACCTCTGGTCAACGGGATACTCCTCCCACCGGCAATGTTTGGCCTACAAATCTGACGCCCTAACCACTTACCCATGACTGTGTAGAGAGTATGTTGTGGGCATAGGGTGCCTTGCGTCCTCCATTTGTGATTGTGGCCTCACGTCTTGCTGATACCCCGCCTCATTGGAGTAAACAATTACGTTCCCCCACTTTCCAGTTTGCAAATGAGAAAATGACTTCACAATTGAGCTTTTGCGATATATTGAAATGTAATGCTGTTGTCAGCGATGTCATCATGACATATTACTTCCTGGTACAAGGCCACAAGCACAAGTGGAGGACGCAAGGTTGCATATTGGAACGCACCCATAGTGTAAGGATGTAGGTAGGCATCCTAATATCCCCTGCAGTCAGTGTCATCTTGGAGTTAATTCTCACATGACATGATGGGCCCTGAATCTGAGCTTAGTCGATGGTCAGCAGTTTTTCAACAATTCCAAACACGCACGCACACACACACACACACACACACACACACACCTGCACGCACGCACGCACACGCACACGTACACGCGTACACACACACATACACTTTCCTCTCTCTCTCTCTCTCGCTCTCTCTCTCACTCACACTCTCACACACACACACACACACACACACATTGTACTGTATTATGTATTATGCCAAGCTGGTCATCCGGGCCATTACTTGTCATCCATTGCTGGCAGGTCCACGCGCCATAAAGTGTGCTTTAATAGCGGGCGTATGGCAGGGTCCCACGCCCGTCCATCTTCATTAAGCTGACAATTTTATGCACGGAAGGATAGAGCTTTATTGTCATTAGAACGTTGGGCCGAGAACCAAGGTTTTGTGTATGTGTGTGTGTGTGTGTGTGTGTGTGTGTGTGTGTGTGTGTGTGTGTGTCTGTGTGTGTCTGTGTGTGTGTGTGTGGCATAACTCAATTGTCATTACAATCGTGGGCCGAGGATCAATGTGTGTGTGTGTGTGTGTGTGTGTTTGTGTGTGTGAGAGAGAGAGAGAGAGAGAGAGAGAGAGAGAGAGAGAGAGAGAGAGAGAGAGAATATGTGTGAGAGAAAGACACAGATCAGCAAATCTAAGCATTGGCAGTGCTGAACTGCTTTGACAGCCTTCACATATCACATAGCTGTGGGAGGGGGCAACCGTAATCTGTCCTGCTATAGGGGCCAGCAGGGTGGGGTGGGGTGCTGTGGGGTGCGGGGTGGGGTGCAGGGTGGGGTGGGGTGGGGGGCAGTGGGGTGCGGGGCAGGGTGGGGGGTGGGACCCCTGGATCTGCTGCATGAGGGAGATAAAGCCCATAACGACCCCCCATAAGATGAACAAACATTTACAGCACACATGCACGCACTCTCTCTCTCTCTCTCTCTCTCTCTCTCTCTCTCTCTCTCTCTCTCTCTCTCTCTCTCTCTCTCTCTCTCTCTCTCTCTCTCTCTCTCTCTTTTACTCACACACAAGGACACACACACACACACTTTTTTACTGTGTCAAATAAAACTGACTGTGGGTGCAACTTGAAACAAAAAGTCCTATATCATGATTACATCTCATATTAAAACGATTTAAGGGTCTCAGCATGAAAAAAAGAATGTGTCAAATAGACAGGAGCGACGTAAAAAAAACAACAGAAAATCCTTGTTAAATAAACAAGGAGAAAAATATAAAGTAACCTTATACTTTTTTCCTGATGCACCATGCACGCCATCTGATCCCTGGCCAAAAGGACCATCTGATTTATGGAAACGCCCTGGCACAATAAGACGGCGCGGGGGGAAGCTTTAACGCCTCTTTATTAATAATATTTTTTCTATTTTATTAAAACAGGATGAGAGGGATCACGGCAGCTATTAACGGTGATGAACGGCCCGTGTTGGGTAAAGAAGACGCAATAAACCCTTTCAAAGTTAGTGCTGTTGTCAGGCCCGCCGACAGGGAACAGCGACAAACGGGTCAGTTGTCTCGGGGCTCGGGGAGTGGGTGGAGTATCTCCAAGAATTGCGACCCCCATTACATCGTATGCATTGTGAGGGGGAGGCCCTTTCTGATGATTTTGTCCCGGACCCAGTCAAATCTGTCTGCAGCCCCGCCCGGCCTGGATGTTGTAGGGCCACACCGGCCCCTCAGATTCGGAGCTGATGTTCTCCGTGGTCTGAGAAGCAACTACTAGACATAATTCAGGTAAGGTAATGTCTGATAAAAAAAATAAAATAAAATAAAACGCTGGACAAGATGGATCTCGTCCTGGCAATATTATGGAGTACGTCGAGGCATACCCCGGGCACGTTTATGTGCATTATTTATGCCTGGTAATGAACACCCATAATGAAAAGTGGACACCACGATAAATATCAGCCGGCAATATAACGCAGGGAGGATAATCATTGACGCAATTAACGTGTCCGTCCTGGCTTGGAAATGCAGCGGTGGAATTGCTTTAGCGTTTTGGGTCTCTTTATTTTCCTACCCCAACCCCATGCACAAAGCATATTTTATCTGAAATCACCGCTGAGATTAATCACCAAGGAGCACTGTGGTAATTCGCTTGCTGGTTTGCACCTGGAACATTGTAACAGCCTCAGCATATTGCGTTGATTTAACTGTGGTGATATTTAGCTCATCCCCCAACTAAGACTTCTTACTTCCATTTTTTGTAGCCATTTTTTTGTAATGGCTACACCCTACACTAGATTCAAAATTGGATGTAGTTTATTTTATACTATACTATAGTCTATATCTACAGTATATCTATATCTATACTTTAGAATTAGACCTTTCATATATACCTTTCACCTATTCATTTTTGAAATGTCTCTCTGAAGGTGTCAGGTCATCTGCAACAAGAGGTCCATTTGTGACTGAACCGTTTAACTTATAAACTTCATTCAAGGACTGTTAGAAAGATCACACGTATGACTCCAATCTTTGAGCAGGACATGTGCCAATTCTTTTTAGTTTTTTTACAACGGCAAGCTAAAAACTAGAAACTGTTTTTGATTCTGCCCTCTGCCTTAGAGCACCATACCAACTGCCATACAGTCAATCAGAACAGGTGCTGCCAATAAAAGGTTCCATCTCAACCGTCACTTAACATGACATCTCTCAACATTCTATTCTTGACAAGCACCTGCAACTACCATTCTAGAAGTCTATTGTTCAGCTCTTCAATGCAATCTGATATTGTCTTGCTGGAATGTTTATGACAGCCAGTTGCTTGGCTCAATGGCAAAGGTGCTGGATTAGAGATACGGAGGTTGTGAGTTCGAATCCCACTCGGACCCATGTTGATTTTCAAAATTATATCATATGCAGTGTTCCTTAGCCAACTTAAAATACCATGTATGTCATTTAATATCAATGGCAAAGGTGCTGGATTAGAGATATGGAGGTTGTGAGTTCGAATCCCACTCGGACCCATGTTGATTTTCAAAATTATATCATATGCACTGTTCCTTAGCCAACTTAAAATACCATGTATGTCATTTAGTATATCCCCAAAATGCGGAGCTACAACACTTTCAAGATGGCTGAATCCAAAATGGCTGAATTGTTTGGCCCATAACTTCTGACTGGGTGGATGGATTTTTCCAACATTTATTTTAGCTTTGTTTTGTCAATAGTTGTTTGTTTTAATTTAGGGATAGAGATTTTAAAAATAAAACAACTCATCTCTGCCCCAAAAGGCAAGCCCGCTTCCAGCATTTTCTGTGAGAATGCAATCTAGTTTATTTCTGTTTTCTTTCTGTCTTGCGTTCTTTCTTTCTTCCTTCATCCCTTCCTTGCAAGGGTGGCCTGCTATTTTTTTCTAAAAACATTCTTGAAATAGCATACTGTCACATGAGCCTCTTTGTTATACTCTACTTTCATCAGAGATATTCAATTAAATGTCACCGAGGGCCAGTTTTTCAAATTCCTCCCAGTAAAGGGGCCAATCATATGTAGAATACATTTGTATTGTGTAGCCGCATGCAGCACGATGTCCAAGGTGAAGGTGCGAAACAAGCGGATAGCTTTTCAGACAGAACAGACATTGACCTCTCTATTTCTTAGCAGACTTGTGATGGTCTATAATGAGACTATTTCAGATGAGATTACACTTTCATGTGAATGCATAGGAGAAACATCCCTAACCTGAACTGCTGGTGATCGCAAATTACACACGAACAGTGGTAGCGCACATATTTGTTTCATTTTGTTCTGATCTCGTGGGGGGCCAGAACCTTGCCTTCCGAGGGCCGCATCTGGCCCCAGGGCCGCCATTTGAATAGCCCTGCTGTACATGTATCAAGTGGACTGTAATGTCTCCGGTCCGCAGTTGTCTTTCCAGCCCTGTCTTGTTTCACTGCTGACCCTCAGGAGCTGTTGTCTTGTGACGTTCAAAGCCGAGATTAGATCTGAGAATCTATGACGGCCATGAAACAGGAAGGAGAATTGATGAAACTCTGTGTGTGTGTGTGTGTGCGCGTGCGTGCGTGTGCGTGCGTGCATGCGTATATGTGCGACGCACGGTGCGTGCGTGCTTGTTTGTGTGTGCTTGTATGTGTGTGTGTGTGTGTGTGCTTGTATGTGTGTGTGTGTGTGTGTGTGTGTGAGAGAGAGTGAGCGTGTGTTGTCTGCGTACCACCAGATAGCATTGCTGTGTGTGTGTGTGTGTGTGTGTGTGTGTGTGTGTGTGTGTGTGTGTGTGTGTGTGTGTGTGTGTGTGTGTGTGTGAGATGCTGCCTAACTGCTTGTGGAACACTGGGTGAATCTAATCTGCAATGCCGCCAGCCTTTTGACAACTCCGCCAGGTGAAGTTTATCACTTTGCCGGGGTTTGATGTACGGCAGTGTTCTAGGTTTAGCCGGTGAGCACCGTCATACATTATGCAGACGACGGGTTGACATTTTATGGCATAATTCTAATGGTGACTGCTCACACACTCTCGCCCCCTCCCTCGGTGCTTGTTCATTCACCAGAATTAGATTGTGTTGCCAATTATTTTGATTAGCCGAGCGGTTGCTGTGTTGCAGGCATAAATACAATAAATGTCAAGGTGGAAGCCATCGGTAACCCGTAGTTGAGCCTTCCATTGGGTACGTATAGTCACCATGGAGACTAGTAGAATCAAGACTACATAATGATGCTCCATCTTTAGCAGAGAAAGGTTAAACTCTTTTTTTCAAGGGTTATTTTTTGGTCTTTAGACTTTTATTTTTATGATAGAACTGTGAAGGAGTGACAGGAAGCAAGTGGGGAGAGAGAGACGGGGAAGGGTTAGCAAAGGACCCGGGCTGGAATCGAACTCGGGTCAGCTGCATAGCAGACAAGTGCTCTACCTTAAGTGCCAGGGTAGGGCCTGAAAGGGTACACTCTCAAGACAACACCCCTATTATAAATGTGTTATTAATTAAAAGAACAGCAATGACAGAATCATAATGCATTAATAAACACTGTTTGATGATGTTGTTGTGTAGTACTGTAAGGGCTTGGCATTGACTCCTGCCAACATGCCAAATGCTGGTAAAGCCTGACTGTGGGAAGTGGCAAAATTGGTGCACTAGCCACTTTGGTAGGCAGCTTCTAAATAATCACAAGGATATGAAGCATCATCATAGTCTTTATTCTGTTCATTTGGCCCTTGTGTATCAATTATTTAAGCTCAAAGGGGAAAAGTATCTTCAATTGATATAGTATGTTCATAAATCTAATTCTCTTAATTTAGCGTGGTAAGGAAAATAGCTGAGCAATGCTGGTGGCTTGTAGAAAGCGTGAGTGATTAGTGAAAATCTTAATTTCAAGCCCTGAGTACTATGGTGGCAAATCAATGACTATTGCAAAGTTACATTGGCATAACAGTGGACATCTTTTCCACTGCTGGTTTTCTGGTAGGCCTACAGCTCGACACCGTGCGACTTGGCCGCCACTTTTCGCTTCACGATTGAGCTGTGTCGTGCCTAATTGAAAAGCAAAAAGTGGCGTCCAAGTCACGCTGTGTTGCGCTGTACCGTAGGTCCATGAAAACCAGTAATGGAAAAGAGCCTTATGAGACTACCCGACCTATGTCACTGATTTCTAACAGATTGTCAGATTGCCATTATAGTGTACAAGATCGCAGCGCAGTGCGCACTAACTATAGTTGGGTCCTCTATTGTCTGTGGTCGTGCTTTTGTGATTGACACCTTGGCACTGAGAGACCCAGGCGAGGGCCGTATCTGACAGTAAGGGTGCATGGGAAATCGATTTGTGACGACCAAATCTGATTAGTCTGTTCTTGCTCACCTCGGCACCTCTCTCCACCTGTGCAGGGGTAGAAATCACAGATGGCGACGACAGACACCCCGCAAACTCAACAGGCACACAAACACAGGCACAAACGAAAGCATGCACGCACGCACACACGCACACACCAAAAAAAAATGGCAGAATGGCTGGTGTCTGGGCCGGACCTGGATGTCATGTGGCATCTATCTGGGCCAGAACTGGGCCGCATGTGAGCCAGACCTCGGCCACATCTGGCCCACACGTACACAGTTAATTTTTCCAGTATTAATTCAATTCTTTGAGAGACGATTTAAGTTATTCTCTATACTGTGTTTGGTCCAATTGAGTACTCTCTGACTGCACGTTCACATCAAAAGCAGCTAAATAGCACTGCCCTACAAAGGCAAAGGGTAACTACATATTTTGTACAAAATTAAGTTTAGCTTGTGATTGGTCTTCATTACACTCCCTTTCTCTTGTCACAAAGCCTTATGGTCCAAATGTGTCCCGCTTTAGAAATATTGCTTTGTCAAATTTGCAGGAACTTGAATATCAACCTAATAACAATGCTTTGAAGGGTATTTTCTCAGCTTCAATGTCGGCGCAGTTACTGCAATTTGTCTTTGTAGGGCAGAGCAGTGATAGCAGTAACAGCAGGCCTGTAGACTACAATAGAAGCAATTCACTTCGAATTCAGATGGGCGACTTTTGTTGAATTAATTAACACAGCATTATTTCTTTTACTGTGTATAGGTTGCACCTGTGACAACACAGTAGCGAGCGAGGCAGCAGGCAGGCAGACAGTACACCACCAGCCCATGCTGCCAAAAGCCCAGGCAGGCAGGCAGGCAGGCGGGCGGGCAGGCGGGCCGGCAGGCGGGCGGGCAGGCAGGCAGGCAGGCAGGCAGGCAGGCAGGCAGGCAGGCAGGCAGGCAGGCAGGCAGGCAGGCAGGCAGGCAGGCGGAGTGCAGTGATTCATTAGCCGGGTAGGGCTGGTAGGATATATCACCGGGCTGGGCTCGCCGGGCTGCTAGGCTGGATCCCCTGCTGCTAATACACCAATCCTCTGTCTGATCCGGGGCCATGTTCTCACCAGGGCCCCACAGATCCCTTTCAGCTGTCAGAACAGACCAGACCAGTCGGAGGGGGGTGGAGGGTGGAGGGTGGAGGCTGGAGGGTGGAGGGTGGAGGAGGGTGGAGGTGGGTGGATGATCTGATGATCTGTGGGGAGGAGGGGAAAACAATCTCTCTCTCTCTCTCTCTTCACTTCTCTCTCTCTCTCTCTCTCTCTCTCTCTCTCTCTCTCTCTCTCTCTCTCTCTCTCTCTCTCTCTCTCTCTCTCTCTCTCTCTCTCTCTGTCGCCATCGCTTTCTCTCTCTTTCTTTGCATCCCAGTGTGTGTGTGTGTGTGTGCGAGTGTGTGCATGCGTACGCGCGCGTGTCTGTTTGTGAGATAGACAGAGAGAGAGAGAAAGAGAGAAAAAGATAAATAGAAAGAGAGAGAGAGACAGCGACACACACACAGAGAGAGAGAGAGAGAGAGAGAGAGAGAGAGAGAGAGAGAGAGAGAGAGAGAGCGAGCATGTGCGTCTGTGCACACAGAAGGCACTTCTAAAAATTTATAGAAATAGGCTGATAAATAATACAATGAACACATGATTTCAGTCGCTGATTGAACAAGGTGCAAGAAGCGAGGAAGGTCAGAGGTTTGAACCTCCCCGGAGACCTGGAACATGAAAGGAACGTGTTCTCCCCTGCGTTCTCCACATGCTCATGCCCTCTGAAGGCTGAATTATGAAGGCCTTAGATCAGATGTCATACTATATCAGACACATATCAGATGTCCTGGATGTTCTGGGCTGGCAACAAAGTCAAGGGAGGTGACTGGTGTGTGTGTGTGTGTGTGTGTGTGTGTGTGTGTGTGTGTGTGTGTGTGTGTGTGTGTGTGTGTGTGTGTGTGTGTGTGTGTGTGTGTGTGTGTGTGTGTGTGTGTGTGTGTGTGTGTGTGTGTGTGTGTGTGTGTGAGTGATGTCTGGTCTTAAATACACTTTTTTTGTGTGAAAAATATCCAGAATCTTATAATTCACATTACATTATGAAGAGTTGAAATGGAATCTTGGTAACTACATTCTATTTAGCAGATGTATTGAAACGGCACTTATTGCTGTTAGTTGTCATTGACGACAGGAGGCAGCAGTGAAAATGATGTTTAATTTTACACACGCACATCATTTTGTAGGTTTCTGGATTCGAGTTTGGGTGTTTGAGGTGACACAAAACATCATTTGAATGGATTACTTTCCTGTGTTGCTTGGAATATGTGTATATGAATATGTGTCAAGCGCACCAAAATCACACATTCAACACAACAGAGGCTGTTTGCCTGTGCACCTATCAATAGAGTTTACTAGTAATCACACACTATAGAGTGTAGATCTCCAGACAACAACTTTCGAGCCGCTTCAAATTCACATCTTAAGTTGACCTCTAGATCTGTACCCAAACCTCGGCCACCTCCATCCTGTGGCACAGCCGAATACTATTGTTGTGACGTTCGATTTGAACAAATCGATTCATTTGAGCGGCTCTTAGAAGTGAATGATGGGAACTGAATCACAGCTGGGGGAGCCACTCTACAGTGTTTTCCTTCCTTTTTCATTTGCTTTACAGTAAGCACGTGACCTTCACATGAGCACTTCATTTGGGGAAAAAAGCATAAGAGTCTTCCTTGAAGACTGACAAAAACAGTCTTTACAAGCAGGAGGGCAATCAGTTGTTGATTGGACAAAATCACCTACAGGTGGAGTGAAAAATGCTATATTCTTAACACTGAAAAGAAATAATTAAAAGCTGTTCAAAAGAGCCAGTTTGAGAGAGTTTTCTTTGAAAGGAACGAGCCACTATGATCCGGACCCCATCAAAGAGCCACAAATCCCATCTCTACTGAATACTAACGCAGTTTACCAGTAGATGGCAGCATTGCTCCTCCATAAGCGCTCACTTTGTTAAATAAGAAGCCCCTATCGCCCCTTATTCTAAACACAGCAGCGTAGCACCACTGATGTATTTGTTTATAAAATGTTCAGTGGATGGGAGTTGTATGGGGGGTATATTGGCCGGTACAATGCCGTTGCTCGCAAACCCCCTCGTACAGACAAATAGATATATGGATCTGCCAGAGATAGCGCTTGAATCAATATTTATAGTGCTGTAATGGTCTCTGGACGGATATTTGGATTTCTCCGCCACGTTGCCAGAGGGCTGAGCTGAAGGCGCAGTCAGACAGCTAAATAAACCAAATGGGGAGGGGTGTTTAGTTTGTCTTCTGCATTTTGTTTTATTGCTTTTGAACAGTCAGATAACCCGGGGCTTACAGCGTCTTCTGTCACTTCTGTCATTGATTATGTAAGCCATTGGAAGTATTGGTCGATAGGAGGGAATAAAGAGGAGACTATTAGTCATCATTGCCAATGCCATTGTGCAAAGTAGAGAGATGTCACAGACGCACAAGAAGCACACAGTAGTAATTAAAAATACACAGACGCACAAAAGCAGTTAGAATAGACTGTATTTGCTTTTGGTGTCACTGCATAAAACACATATATGGTCATAGATTCATTCTGTTGCGCAAAACATGAATACATAGATCATTGCATTTATCTCCTCCCTCTAATCACCATTCCCAGCAAACGCATCCTACACTAGTCAAACAGTTGCAGACTCTTGTTTTTGGCTACACTCATCTAGCTTTTGTCAAGCACATCAACAGAAATTGGCAATAGCTAATTGTATAATCTCCACTAACTGTTGAGGAGAGAAAAAATAATTACATCTTTTAAAAATGCATGTTTATTTTTTTTCCACTCCTGACTCCACACTGCACATAACCCTCTCAAGCCTCACACAATTATCATGAGTCATTAAATAGGTCTGTTCAATTGAATAAAAACGAATACTCAATATGCAATTAAATATTGTAGCGCTTACTAACTCTGAATGTCGTAGCGACAGCCCTGTCATTATTAAAAAATGTGCCCGATTGTTCATGTGGAGAAAAAAAAACCCTGTTTATACTTGAGGAATATAATAGGATATTATAAGTGCATACCTTTGGGAAAACGATAAGGATGATTGTCCTAGTCGGAATGAGTTAATGGCGTTAGCGAAAAAAGAAAATTAATTACCTATTACATAAATGTTGCGTGTTGAAATGAAAAAGGCCCAGTCGAGTGCAAAGAGGGAAGTACCTCATTTACCCATTAAGCTCAACCCTAAGGAAAAGTTTATTAATTTTAAAGTACAGTAGGAGTAGTCGCGGAAAGTAAATTATTCGATTGTGTAATTGCCTGTTATGGGCCTCTTGGCTTGAGGAAATAAGAAAGGAGAGGTAGTTGAGAATTCACATATTCTCTGTAGCGCGAGTCAGAGGCCTGGACTGCAAACACTAACTATTGACATCGCTCCACTATAGGCTCCATCTCCTCTAGCCAGAGATAGACATCATGTGTCGTGTCTCAAATGGTGCACTTGTGCACTTTGAGCACTACTGTATGTTTCAGTGTGTAGGGCACACTGGCTATACATGGCTACTCACTCCTCCAGTGCTTCCCTCAGGTTTGGGCCTTGATACTTGACATGGCTTTTTTTTAAATTGAAACTATTTTGGCTTTATTTCGATAGGACAGCGAAGGTACTGACAGGAAGCGAGTTGGGAGAGAGAGACGGGGAAGCTTCTTTGACTTTACGGGAGTAAAAATGATCCTACATGGCACACCATTTTGTAGGCCTTCTATGTATTAAGACCATTATAATTGCCCTTTCGGTCTTTTACTGTGATACATCTGTAGGCTTGCATCTTCCGTTAATGGTGCAGCTTGCAAAGAGTCTCTGCCTCTCTGGCTCTCTGGTCGGCAGCAGGGCTGGACTGGGGGAGAAATAGGCCCCGGGGACTTTTGGCTTAAAGGGCCCCCTAATAATAAGCGGCACAGAACTGACTAACCGGTGGGCCCCGCACCCTTGTGAGGCACTATTTTCAGAAATGTAAAAAAAAAATAATAATAATAGGGGCCCAAGAGGGTGCAGGGCCCACCGGGAAATGACAGCTATGAAAGACGGCCATTCCAACCCTGGTCTGCAGCATCAAGGACAGGATTAAAATCGAGGGAGAGAGAAAAATGCGTGGGTGACCAGGCTCGCAGCGACTTAAGCCTGGCTGAAACTACACGATTATCGGCCCGATTCTCGGCTGAAAACCCCCCTTACGACAATTGCTGGAACGTTTCCCCCCCCCCCCCCACACCCCCCCAGGACGATCGCAAGCAATTGTCGGGAAAGATTTCCTCGTTGCGGCCGACGTTCTAAGATAGAACTTTGGCAGCTCAAAGACTCGCCGATCGCAAATCGTAGAAATCCAACAGTGTTTGATATTTGCGACTGGAAATAGAACGTCGGGCATTGTCTCGGTGGTTGCGAGCAGGGATACATTTGACAGTTGCGATTCTCTTCTAGTGTGCGGTGCACCCCGATGCCAAAATAGGACACACAATCGCCAGTCGTGTAGCTTGAGCCTGGCTTTGGAAAGCAAACACCTAGGGAGCCCCATCACCCCCCCCCCCTCTCCATTTTTTGCATTTGCTCATCCTCTTTTC
The DNA here is from genome assembly GCF_034702125.1 of Engraulis encrasicolus. Lineage (NCBI taxonomy): Eukaryota > Metazoa > Chordata > Actinopteri > Clupeiformes > Engraulidae > Engraulis > Engraulis encrasicolus. The sequence goes on from NC_085879.1 coordinate 27,484,459, forward strand.
ACCACTCTCTCTCCCTCTTCTTTCAATCTCTCCATTCCCACTCGCACACTCACCTTATCCTTCTACTACCCCAACTCTCTCTGTCATTCCCTCCTCCTGCTACGACCATCTCTCTCTCTCTCTCTCTCTCTCTCTCTCTCTCTCTCTCTCTCTCTCTCTCTCAAATCAAATCAAATCAAATCAAACAAAGCTTTATTAGCATGAATGATGCAATCATTGTTGCTAAAGCTGATACAGAAGAAAAACAATATATATATACATATCATTTTTTAAAAAAAAAAATGTATTTTTTTTTAAAGGAAAATGAATGAAAAACAATAACAAATGTCTTTCATTAAACTAATGCAAATATTAAAATGAAACAAGTAAAATAATTGTGTTAAATTAAACATAAATGAAATTATTCTTAAGGAAACTAACCATGTAGGCCATGTATATAATCTATATTTTTTATTTCGGTACTCATACATAAATACATAGGCCTACATGCTTATACGTGCACATACATACAAAATATTGTTCAAACATCTCTTAACTGGTAAATGGAAGGTTAATGCCACATTAAATCGGCAACCATAGGAGAATGCTTTGAATCTGAACAGTGGAGAAGGGGATATGTATGACTGGTAACTTATGTGTGTTTACCACTGTGTTGTAATTGAATTAAGATATTACTTCAGTAATATACAGTATTGGGGACAGCTTGTAAACAATGTAGGGCTGTTTTAGTGAATTAAGGGGTGGGGGTTCTTTTAAAAAAAACAAAAAAGCTGAAGAGGTGGAGGCGATGAGGATGATGACATCTGGGACGATGGAAGCTTGGAGATGGCACCACTGGTCCACCACTCTCTCTCTCTCTCTCTCCATCACCCCCTGTCTCTCAGACACACACACACACACACACACACACACACACACACACACACACACACACACACACACACACACACACACACACACACACAAACACACACACACACACACACACACACACACACACACACACACACACACACACACACACACACACACACACACACACACACACACACACACACAGACCATCACCAACCCCTTTTTTTTCTCAACAGCACCCCTTTCCCTCTGAAAATGTGCATACCACACACACACACACACACACACACACACACACACACACACACACACACACACACACACACACACACACACACACACACACACACACACACACACACACACACACACACACACACACACACACACACACACACACACACACACACACACCATCACCTCCCCCCCCTCTCTCTCTCTCATCAGCACCCCTTTTCCCCTGAAAATGTAATGGGAGTAGCGCCCCAATCACATGAAGTGAATTAGCTGTCTTGTCACCAGTGGACTATCCAAGACACATCATACCATAAAGCTGCTACTATCAGGGGAGCCGACAGGTGACAGGGGGACAAAGGGGACAGTTGTCCCGGGCCCAGGGACACAGGGGGCCCAGGATTGTTTTTTTTTTGTATGTATTGGGTGAGGGGGGGCCCTTTCAGATAACTTTGTCCCAGGCCCAGCCAAAGCTGTCAGCGGCCATGGCTGCTACTATCATAGTACCATAGGCTACAGTGGCCTGACCTGGCCTGCCTGGACCCACACCAACCTCATTACACACAGTGATGGAGTGAACATCACTAGGGTTGTGTGTGTGTTCTGACTGTCTTTCAAACGAGCCTGGCTCTTTGGTATAGCGGTCAGAGCCCTTGTTTACTACCCCAAAAGGTCTGGGTTCGAGTCCTGGCTGTGCAACTCTACTCCCCTTCACTATACGCAACAGGAAAAAGGTCTCTATATCTCCTTTAACCTGTAACGCTCTTCTTTCTTCTCTTTTCTCCTGTTCCCTGTCTGTTCTCTCTGTTCCATATCTCTCTTTGTCTCTCTGTGTAACTTTGTCTTTTTCCTCTGCCTTGCTCTTTCTCTATCTCTCTCTCTCTCTCTCTCTCTCTCTCTCTCTCTCTCTCTCTCTCTCTCTCTCTCTCTCTCTCTCTCTCTCTCTCTCTCTCTCTCTCTCTCTCTCCTTCACTGTTTCTATTTCCATGTCAGTGATGGTTAGAGATCTATCTATCTATCTATCTATCTATCTATCTATCTATCTATCTATCTATCTATCTATCTATCTATCTATCTATCTATCTATCTATCTATCTATCTATCTATCTATCTGTGCCCTCTGAAGTGCACCCTTCCTTTTCCCCTCCTCCACGGAGCTCTTTTCTTTGCTCTGCTCTCCGGGGTCTCCATACATTACCATGCTCCCGTGGGGAAGACAAACACCCCCTACAGTAGGCCACAGGGCTGGACTGGGGGAGGAATAGGGCCCGGGCACTTTTGGCTAAAAGGGGCCCTTGGTAATTTGCGGTGCAGAACTGACTCACCAGTGGGCCTCGCACCCCCGTGGGCCCCTTTATAGACAATATATATATTTTTTACATTTCTTCAAATAGGGGCCCACGAGAGTGCAAGGCCCACCAGGAAATGCCCGCTATGCCATATGGCCTGTCCAGCCCTGGTAGGCTACCCTACCTGGCCAACGCCAAAGAGGACCGCAGGCCCGGGCGCTTTGTTTACAGAGCGTGCAGTTGTCAAGGTGACGCATGTAGACACATTCTCTATTTTTTTTCTCTCTCTCTCTCTCTCTCTCTCGTTCTTTTTGCTTCTCTCTGTATCTGTCACTACTACCCACACACACACACACACTCTCTCTCTCTTCCTCTCTCACCGTTTCTCCCTCTCTATCTTGCACCACCAACTCCTCTTTCACTCTTCCGATCCTACTGTTTCTCATTCTATCTTTCCACCTTCCTCTCTCTTTTACTTTCACCCCTGTCTTTTTCTCTCTCTTGCCCTTTTTTCTTCCTACAATCTCTGTCCTTACTTCTCTCTAATAGTTCCGTTTCTTTCCATCTCTCTCTCTCTCTCTCTCTCTCTCTCTCTCTCTCTCTCTCTCTCTCTCTCTCTCTCTCTGCTTCCCTTCTCGGTGCGTTTTGTCTTGTGTGCTGTCTGCAGTGTCTCTGTAAAGCACCTTTCCTTGTGGAGGAAGGTCTTCTGGGGCTGACAGGGTACTTAATATGGGCGACACCACCGCACGCTCTGCTCTGCGGAGGGAGCGGATAGAGGGAGTAAGAGGAGATGGAGTGAGAATGGAGAGAACGAGCGAACGAGGAGGAGAGAATGTGCAGTGTTGCCAGATTGGGCTGTTTCCCACCCAATTGGACTGCTTAGGATGGCCGTGTGCGGGTAAAAATGTCATTTAGCAGAAAAACCCGCCCAATTTTTGCCATAGAAATCAATACGATTGGGCGGGATTTTTGTGCATCTAGGATAATTTTTTGGGCTGGAAATCAGCCTCATCTGGCAACCCTGAGAATGTGTTTGTCTGCGCCTGGAACTTTTTTGTTAACTGCCGTTTTGACCAGGACTCCCTGACAGAAGAGACACTTATGCTGTGTCTCACTTCAGGCACTATGTTGCCGTGCGTAATAATTAATACGCCATACACACTGAAACATGAACTCTGCAGTGCACAAGTGCACCATTTGAGATCCAGCATTAGTCTGAATGGGACAATCCTGCCTAAAGAAAAGCTAAATAAAGGGGTAGGCAAAGGGAGGTAGATCGGACTAAATGGAGAGAATGTGTGGAAAGAGAGGGAGAGAAAGAGGGGATGAGACTCCGGGCAGAGAAGCCAGGTATTGAATGAAAGAAATGAATGGATAGAACAAAAGAGTGGGAAAAGAGAAGGAACATTATAGATATAGAAATGGATATCAAAACAGATTTGACTGCAAAAGTGAGGCTAAAAGATCAGGTCTATAAGTGCAGAGTTAACTTAAAGGTGCACTGTGTGGGATGGTGGCCAGAGTAGATATTGCAACTATGCTGCATATTGAAACTGTGCTGCCTATTGCATAATTTGATCTTTTCATGAATATTTACTAGATAATAAACTAATATATTTACTAGTGTACAGTACATTTTTCATCTAAAAATATCTACAGTAGTTCTGTAAATTCAAAATGGCGGACATGGAGACGGTTCCCCCTTTTCATGTATCAAGAGTGCAATTTCCCCAATCATAAGGAATACTTCGAGTTTGATGGTGGTGGTGTGTATTCATGAAAAAGGTAACATTTGAATTTGAATGAGCAACAAGAATTTTGCAAATAAAAAACTAAACATATTACACAGTGCACCTTTAATAAAAATAAGTAAAAAAAATAAATAAAAATAAAAAACCTTGCACCTGCGTTGAGCCTGGCAGCATGGCACAGTCATGGCCTCAGTAATCTCCAACCTCTTGCCTTACCCCCCTTTAGCCCCTTGGTGCCCCTCAGTACCCCTTAGCCCCCCCAATGCCATCCCCACCCCCAACCTCACCAGCTGTGCCCACTCCAGCAGTCCTTTTCAAATCATTTGAAATGATCGTCATGTGTATAGTACCCAACCTCTCCCACCAAAAGTCCCCCTGGGAGCAGGGCACAGCTGCCTGCCGTGCTATCGTTTGATCTATGAGGCCCCCCCCCCCCCCCCCCACACACACACACACACACACACACCTCAACAACCAGTCACAAACAGAACCTGCTGCTAGTCCTGTTGCTGCTGGTATTACAGGTGGTGGTTTTGGTTGTGAAGGTAGCCTACGTAACTGCGGCTGGCAGGACCGCTGGCAGCTTTTACTGGGCCCGGGAGAAAGTCATCTGATATGGGCCCCCCATTCTAATACATACAATGTAATGAGTAATGAGGACCACGTTATGGGCCCCCGTCTCTTCCTGTGCCCGGGAAAGTTGACCAGTTTCTCCTTCCCTTTTTGGCATACCTGCTGTTGATGATAATGGGCTTTATCCAGCTGTAGTAGACAACACACGCACACACACACAAGACACACACGCACACGCACACACACACACACACACACTCACACACACACACACACACACGAACATGCGCACACACACACACACTTGTTGTGGCTTTACCCTCGGTGCGCAGTGTGCACCCGGTGAGAGACTTCCGCTCGGCTCAGGGGCCAGATTAGGTGTAGTGAGGTGGCCCCCCTTTAGTAAGATCGAAGGAGATTTTGTCTCTTTCTTTCTTTCTTTCTTTCTTTCTTTCTTTCTTTCTTTCTTTCTTTCTTTCTTTCTTTCTTTCTTTCTTTCTTTCTTTCTTTCTTTCTGTCTTTCTTTCTTTCTGCTATTCTTTCTGTCTTTCTTTCTTTCTTTTTTTCTTTCTCCGGCAGCTTAAAACAGCCGCAGTGGAAAATTCCAGTCACTCTTTTGTGCTTCCCCAACCGAGTGAAATGAAAGGCAGGCCGGTTAATCCACACCAGTCAAAGTGATTTCTTCTTCAGTGCTTTTCTTCTCGCTATGATCCAATAATGGGTTTAGGGGGAGGGAGAGCATGCTACTATAGCCCCCTATCTAGGATTTGCTGCTATCAAAACCTCTCATCGTCTTCTCAAGGTGCTCGTGACGGGAGCAAAAACGGATGGATTCCACAGATGTTTCAATAGGATATAACATGATATCCTACTGCTATATATCACTGGTGGTTCAGTTGGATAACCCATCGAAGAAGTAGACTTTGACTTTCCGAGAAGGTCAATGGAGTTAATTTAAACAATCCCAGCCCAAGTAAGGAGAAGCTTGAGCACATTCACGCTCCCCTTCCCCCTCCCCCTCCCCCTCCCACGATCCACTTAGCACGTCTGGCTCTCCATCCGGAAATTTCTACCGCCGTGCCACCCCGAGAGATGGCAATTGTGGGGGGTTTTAATTTTTTATTGTCTGTATTAGAATTTTAATTTTCGACTGAGCGGATCAAAAGAATTCATTTCTCTGCATGAGCGGCTGAAGTAATCCCGAGTGACACGGCTGCTCAGTGGCCGAGACTTGCCCCTCCAGAGCTGGACTGCTAATCTGGTGTACAAGGTATTTTCCCTGTGGGCCGACAGTCCTCGGGGGGCCAATGCTTTTGTTTAGTTGTTTGTCTGCTTGTCTGTTTGCACATGTATGTTTTGTGCTCATTTTCCCCTTTTTTGAATCCAGGCCACAGTGGGGTGATGTATTTAATGCGTAGAGCGTGAGCTATCATATGATATTGTAGCAGGGTGGTCGATGTGAGGGAGTGATCTATGGCAAAAATGCCCATGCTGTTTTTAGGTCCCATTCCAATCGGGACTTGCCCTTCTCTAGAGGTGAACTCCGGAACAGAGGCATAGGCAACACTGTTCCAGTATAGTGTACTTTTCTCTCTCCTCCTGTCCTTTCTTTTTCTTCTTCAGCCATTTGGGTGTCCGTATACACACTGAGGATGGCTTTAGGCCAAAACATGTCTGTGCTACCTGGACATGGTACATTAAAATGTTTAGTAAAATGAACACAAACCTCTTTTCTCTTTCATCTCCTCTCTCACTCCCTCCCTTTTCTTCTTCATCCTTTCTTTTTTCTTTTTTTCTCATTTTATGACTTTGAGAGTTTCATCTTCTCTTTCTCTTTTATCTCCTCTCGCAATCTCTCCCTTTTTATCCTCTATTGTTTCTCTCGCTCCCTCATTTCTCCTTTCTCCTTTTCTCCCCTCTTATATTTCTCACACTCTTTTCGGATTGGTGTTCAAAACCATTTGCAATGTTTTGACATAATATTTTTTTCATATTCAATAAGTGATTTTAGGCATGACGCATATTATCAAATCATTAATTAAATTGCTAAATGCATGCAATGATATGTGTGTACAGGGCCATAACGAGACATTTTCAAATCCCGAGGTCAAATACTGCGCGTTGTACTGCATACAGTGCATTTGCTTAAAAACTCTTCAGTCAAACCTTTAAGTTCGTTTTCATTAATCACTGCCTTGAGGATGCGCTAAGGAATGGTTTGACGAGAGCACTTTCCTGGCAATGTGTAGCCTATCATTACTCACACACTGGTTGTTGCGAGGCTTAAAAATATGTGCTGTGTTTGAGCCAAATACGTAAATGGGAATACAGGGTCGCGTATACAGATTGAATTTACCATAGTTGATCTTAGATTGATTTTCATCATAGCTAAATTTTACTATTCTGAACAAAATCCAGAGGACTAGCCTGAAACCAGCCTAAATGTCAGACCGGAGTAATTTAGTCTGGCCCCGATGAACGATACCTCCGAAGGTTGTTGATGAGAACAACCTGTTGTTTTTTCAAACCGTGCCGGCGCTCTGACCAATCGGAGATCTTTGCCGTTTATGTGCTTTCCCAACGGTGTTGCGAGATTCGTCGTCACTCCCTCAAAACCCCACCCGCTTTGATTCAAAACAAATCTCTGCCTTGTGATTGGGTTTGCCAGACTCAGGGCACAGTGTTCAAAACGTTCTCAGATCCGAGGCCAGACCCACTCGCAGCTGAACAATTTTGGCGTCCCAGCAGGTGGCGCTGGTTTACCAGGCTACCAGAGGACATGACCTGAGCTCTGAAGCTGAGATGCTAAAGGAAGACCAATGCTTTTAGATAAATAGATTATGACCATTCTTGAACTTAAAGATACGCTATGCAAGATTTGTAGTTGTTTATTTGCAGAATTCAGGCTACCCATTCACTAATGTTACCTTTTTCATGAATACTTACCACCACCATCAAATTCCAATTCAATTTCTAGAAATAGGCATTTTAGCGGCAAAACGTACTATACGGTAATCATACTAGTAAATATTAGGTAATTATACTGTATAGTAAATATTCAAGAAAAGGTCCAATTTGGCAGTATACAGCACAGTTTCAAAGAGCAGCATAGTTGCAGTACCTTTTTTGACCATTTCCTACACAGTGTGCCTTTAAATTAAAAAGTATATATATGTAAAGGGGCAAAAATACACAGTGTGCCTTTAAATTAAAAAGTATATATATGTAAAGGGGCAAAAATAGGATAAACACTGTAAGTACCACCCAAGAATAAGTTACCTGCCAACATGGCTAGTTATTACTAGCCACAGCCAAGTTTTACCCATTTTTGGCTGGTTGGCAGGTGACAGTGTCAAGCCCTGTAATCCTAGTACATTCATGTCACACCTGTATCCACCCTGCTTCCCTTCTTCTCTGCCTCTCTCATTCCTTTTACTCTTCCCTTGCGTTGCAGGTGACGTATTTCAAAGGTCAGAGTAAAAAAAAAAATGCCCCTTTGAATATCACAGTAATTACTGTGAAGAGGTGTTAGGGCTCAGTTTTCCACCTTTATCCTGTTTCACTCCCTGCCACCTCTAGAGTCTCTCTCTCTCTTTCTCTCTCTCTCTCTCTCTCTCTCTCTCTCTCTCTCTCTCTCTCTCTCTCTCTCTCTCTCTCTCTGTCCATTTTCACCTATCATCATCACTATTTCCCTTTGAAGTTTTTCTATATTCCACCTATTCTGCCTCATCCATTTCCTCTTCTCAACACCTCTCCTTGACTCCCTCCCCTTTCTTCCCCTTCAACCTGTTTCCCCATTCTCTCGTTCCCATTCTCAGTAGGTGATTTATTTCATAAGTCATCGTAAAAGTCGCCCCTTTTTGTATGTTAATTACTGTTTAGCGGCACAAGTATCATTTTCCATACTAAACATCCTATTTAGCTGCTCTTCATCAAAGCGGCGCGCTGCTGCGTGCACGGGCAAGGTTAGTGTTTATACACTCCAGGGCGTTCCCAGGCACTGAAGCAATCTAGGGGTGGTAATTAGTTCAAGTCCTAATGTGGTAGTCCTCAGGAACCTGAACCGCATGCTTATTTATGGAGGACGAGGCTGAAGGTATAGGCTATGGAACGAGTGATGAAGAACGAATGCCAAGATGGGGGTGGAGAGGAGCAGAAAGTAAAGAGGAGACGAGAGGTCATAGAGAAGAGTTCTGAGGAGAGGAGGGAAAGAGAGAGAAGGAGAAGATTGAGAAGAGTCAAGTCAAGTAGGTTTTATTGTCGATTTCTTTACATGCACTGGTCATACAAAGAATTTGAAATTACATTTCTTGCTTTCCCATACAGACATAGACTAATCTAGGTAAGGACATAGACAGTATAGACATAGACAGTACATAGACAGGACAACAGAAGACTTGTAGAGGACATACATTAAGAGGTAATTGTTGTGCTTTTGTGCTTTTCCTAAAAAGTCCTTTATAGTGTTCTGACAGTAATAGTAGCATTTTGAAGAAAAATAAATATTAAAAAGGTCTGTCAAGTACACCAGCAGCAGTATGTGTGTGTGTGTGTGTGTGTGTGTGTGTGTGTGTGTGTGTGTGTGTGTGTGTGTGTGTGTGTGTGTGTGTGTGTTGTGTGTGTGTGTGTGTGTGTGTGTGTGCGCGCATGTTTTGAGTTTTGAGTGTGTGTTTAGTGCAGGTAGAAGGTGCGGTGTGCGTCTGTGTGTGTGTTCGTATGTCTGTGTGTGTGTGTGTGTGTGTGTTGTGTGTGGTGTGTGTGTGTGTGTGTGTGTGTGTGTGTGTGTGTGTGTGTGTGTGTGTGTGTGTGTGTGTGTGTGTGTGTGTTTGTGTGTGTGTGTGTGTCAGTGTGTGTATGTTTGGGTTTAGTGCAGAAAGTGCAGTGTGCTTGTGTGTGTGTGTGTGTGTGTGTGTGTGTGTGTGTGTGTGTTGTGTGTGGTGTGTGTGTGTGTGTGTGTGTGTGTGTGTGTGTGTGTGTGTGTGTGTGTGTGTGTGTGTGTTGTGTGTGTGTGTGTGTGTGCGCATGTTTTGAGTTAGTGCAGGTTGAAAGTTCAGTCACAAATATAGTAGTGCAGGTGGAATGTTCAGTCGCAGATATGGTGGTGGGGGATGAGGGGGGGGTTGTCAGTGGCCTTGCTGGCTGGAGGCTGACAGTGGAGGGAGAGTGGGTTGAGTGTTCAGTATCTTGATCGCTTGGTGCATTGTGCTGCTCGCCAGCCTGGTGGTACGGGAACGGAGGCGCCTGTACCTCTTTCCAGAGGGCAGGAGGCTGAACAGATTGTGTGCAGGGTGGCTTGTGTCTTCAGTGCTTTTCGGGTGAGGCGTGTGGTGTAAATGTCCTGCAGGGAGGGGAGTGGTACTCCAATGATCTTCTTTGCTGTGTTCACAACACGCTGGAGTGTCTTCCTGTTTTTCTCCGTGCAGCTTCCTCCCCACACTGTGATGCAGTTGGACACGACGCTCTCTATGGTTCCTCTGTAGAATGTTGTCATGATGGAGGGTGTAGCACTTGCCTTCTTTAGTTTGCGCAGGAAGTAGAGACGCTGATGGGCCTTCTTCGCCAGTGATGTAGTGTTGGTGGTCCAAGAGAGGTCGTCGCTGATGTGCAATCCAAGAGAAGAGAAGAGAAGAGAAGAGAAGATATGAGATGAGAAGAGAATACAGCTCCAGGCCTTTTTATTAGAATACCATGAAAAAGTTGATTTATTTCCATAATTCCATCAATAATGTTAAACTGTCATGGATTGTAGATTCATGGCCCAGTATTTTAACTATTCCAATCATTATTTTTTTTCTTTTTATATACGTTGGCCTTCCAGCTCAAAAAACCCATGAATTGGGGAATTCGCATTATTAGAATATTGTTATAAAATCAAATTTTTCTTCATCAAAATTCGGGTCACATTAAATCAGTTGAAATTTGGTACTTTCTACATAACATGCAATGGTCAATACTTGGTTCCACGTTTTGGCGCTAACTCACCAGTTTAATTCTAAATAACCAGAAATGAAACCCCATTGAAAATGAATGGGGTTTTATTTCTGTTGAGTTAGAATTAAACTGGTGAGTTAACACCAAAACGTGGCATGAAAATCTACAGGGTATATTGAAGAGTGAAGTGTGGGGCACCAGGTCAACAAACAAGAACAGCTGACAGCAAAGCATCAAGGATATCTGGGCTTCCATAACTCCCATGCACTGTTTTTGCCATTGACTTCAATGTTAAACGCATCATGGCCATTATGAAGACAGAGAATGTCCTAATCAAGTATTGACCATTGCATGTTATGTAGAAAGTACCAAATTTCAACTGATTTAATGTGACCCGAATTTTGATGAAGAAAATTTTGATTTTATAACAATATTCTAATAATGCGAATTCCCCAATTCATGGGTTTTTTGAGCTGGAAGGCCAACGTATATAAAAAGAAAAAAAATAATGATTGGAATAGTTAAAAAACTGGGCCATGAATCTACAATCCATGACAGTTTAACATTATTGATGGAATTATGGAAATAAATCAACTTTTTCATGGTATTCTAATAAAAAGGCCTGGAGCTGTATATGAGACGAGACGAGTGGAGAGGAGATGGAAAGTCGAGAGGAGAGGAGGGGAAGATAGAGAAGAGAAGAGAAGAGAAGAGAAGAGAAGAGAAGAGAAGAGAAGAGAAGAGAAGAGAAGAGAAGAGAAGAGAAGAGAAGAGAAGAGAAGAAGAGAGGAGATAAGAGGAGATGAGAAGTCGAGAGGAGAGGAGGGGAAGAAAGAAAAGGAGAGGAGAGGAGAAGAGTAGATGAGAAATCTGGCTAGAGGAGATGAAGAGAGAGGAGCAGAGGAGAAAAGGAGAGATAAAATGAGAAGAAAGGGCGAACAAGAGCAGAGATGAACAGAAATGAAGAGGAAGGAGAACAGAGGTGTTCAGGGACAGGACGCAGACGGCGGGCCACAATAACAGCTCATTAGCACTCTCAATTAGCCTTTGAAAGTTCAGGGTGGAGGAGAGGAGCTAGCGCTCTTCAAAGGCAAAGCACTGGGTGGGAAACAGGAAGTGACCGCCATACTAATGATGACATGGCACGGTGAAGTGAAGTCAGAGCCCTTCTTCTTATTTACTTAGCCTACTTACTGACTTACGGTAGAGTGCACAGACACAAACACAAACACAGTTCTGCAAAAGTGGGATGTGCCTTTAGCCTGGTCCTGACCATTCCATAGTACTACCACTTCATTTCATATTCATGGTCTGGGGGTTGTTTGATCTGACGCTAATGCAGGAAGCAGGAAGGACATTTTTGGTAAAATGAAGAAAGAAGTTGTTGAACAAACATGTCTGATGTCTATCTATAGCGATGTAGGACTGTTTAACAGACATGTCTGACAGAACATCCTACCGTAGGATAAAATTACAAAGTAGGACCGTTTGCCAGAACACTGGCGCAAATCCTACCGGTCAACATCGCTCCACAGTAAACAGGTACCAGACGAAGTGCGGAGCCAAGTCTCTCGGCGGAAGTACGTAGGATGGTGCGCGAGGCTAGTTTGGCATGGCATGGGTTGTGTTCACGGCTCTAAATGAACACCAGCCAATTGGCCAAAGGCTGGTGAAATTTCAGTTTGTCAGGTTGAAGGCCGGATACAGCCTGCGTCACAGGCGGTTTACAGTTACAGCCTCTCCACTCACTCAATCCATGCCTGCAGTTCACCTAGAGGGCGCTGTCGAGAGAGCGCTACCCATTCATTCCGAATGGAGTCTGCACTCACCCGTTGGCACCCCTAGAGTGCAGTACCACCCGGAAAAGAGGTGAGTGGAGAGGTTGTAACTGTAAACCGGCTGTAAGAATGACCTTGTTTCTAAACAAACTGTGTGCTATCTAAGTTCTCATGCCTCGTTTTACATGTCAACAACCCCACGACTCTACAGAATGATGTTTTGAGCAACTTTGAGCCTCGTGAATGGTTGGAAAGTAGATATTTATTACGATGGCTAGTTTGGTGCCAACCCATCACAGCAGAAGCTAAATTTCAACTAGCTCTTGGAATTCTAACTGGCACTTGGAATTCTGAATGCAGGGCACATACGGTGGTGAGGTATGTGGCCAGAGTTAGCCCTCAGCATCATGGTTTAACACTATTTAAGCCATTTTACACCAGATTTGTCCTTTAACATCTTCAACATCTTTTAGATTGTATTTGGTCCCAGACTGCTCTCTGGGTGCTGAAGTCACATTGCATTTATTACTGTGTCACGAAAAGAGCAGCCAGCAGCTGTCTCAGGTTAATGAGAGGAGATGAATCAAGAGCCTTTGCTGTAAATCAGCTTTTATTGAACAAAACTCTTATTATTACAACAAAGGATTTGTTTGAACAGTATACCTTTCCCCCATGACGGTGTCTGCGTGCCAGAAATAGCAGCCAAATGTGAGACAAATTAGCAAAGTGTTTTGTCTCCGATTTGCCTTTGTTTGGGGAAATGTTGGAAAGATCTCACATCTGGACCAATATTAATGTGTCGACCACATGATGAGGGCATTTATTAATATGTGTGTGTGTGTGTGTGTGTGTGTGTGTGTGTGTGTGTGTGAGAGAGAGAGAGAGAGAGAGAGAGAGAGAGAGAGAGAGAGAGAGAGAGAGAGAGAGAAGAGAGAGAGAGAGAGATAGATAGAGAGAGAAAGACAGAGAGAAGGAAGGAGAGAGACAGAAAGAGAGATGGTGTGTGTGTGTGTGTGTGTGTGTGTGTGTGTGTGTGTGTGTGTGTGTGTGTGTGTGTGTGTGTGTGTGTGTGTGTGTGTGTGTGTGTGTGTGTGTGTGTTTAGGAAGTTAAAGGTACACTGTGTAAGATTTTAAGTAATTAAGTAACCGTTCCATGTCGAAGATGTTCCGAGTGTACAAAGAGGCATCCTCCTGTGATTGCGTGTGTGACTGTAGTGGGGAGATGAACAGTACAACTGTAGTGTGTGTGTGTGTGTGTGTGTGTGTGTGTGTGTGTGTGTGTGTGTGTGTGTGTGTGTGTGTGTGTGTGTGTGTGTGTGTGTGTGTGTGTGTGTGTGTGTTTAGGAAGTTAAAGGTACACTGTGTAAGATTTTTAGTTGTTTATTTCCAGCATGCTACCCATTCACTAATGTTACCTTTTTCATGAATACTTACCACCACCATCAAATTCTAAATATTCTAAGTAAAGTGCACTTTTCATACATGAAAAGGGGGATCTTCTCCATGATCCGCCATTTTGAATGAACAGAAATAGACATTTTGATCTCCTTCCTCTCGTCTCCTCTCATTCATCTCCTCTCGTTGGCACTCTTCTTCTCCTCCTCCTCCTCTTGCCCTCGTCCTTCATAACTTCCAGCGCAATTGCAGTCAAACGCACAGCTATGACGACCTGATCATCCTCTCCACCGCTCGTCCTCCTCTCTTTTCCTCCCTTGATCTCCTTCCTCTCATCTCCTCTCCATCCATCTCCTCTCGTTGGCCCACTTTGCCTCTCCTCCTCTCATTTCCAAACACAATCAACATCAACAGTGAACAGCAGACATGCTGACGTCCTGATCCCTCCTCTCCACCGCTTATCGTCCTCTCCTCTCCTCTCCTCTCCTCTCCTCTCCTCTCCTCTCCTCTCCTCTCCTCTCCTCTCCTCTCCTCTCCTCTCCTCTCCTCTCCTGTCCTTATCTCCTCTCCTTCTTCTGCTCTCTCTTGTCCTCCTTGCTCAATTATCCTGCTGCTGTCCATCACCTCCTCCTCCTCCTCCTCATTTCCCCCCTTCTCCTGTTGCCATTCCCCTCACTTGCTTATAGACAATCGACATCACCTGCCATGCTGACCTCCCAATCTCTCCTCTCCTCCGTATTAACCTCTCTTTTGTTGTCCTTGTTCAATTATCCTCCTGTTGTCCACACTTCCTCCCCACCGCCCCCTCTCCTCATCTTCCTCCCTCTCCCTTCCTTAGACAATCAACATCACCTGCCATGATGACCCCCTCCCCCCACATCTCTCCTCTCCTCCTTATTCACCTTTCTTTTCCTTCTTATTCACCTCTCTTTTGTCCTCCTTGTTCAATTATCCTCCTGTTGTCCAGTTCCTCTCCACCGCCCTCTCCTCCTCCTGCTCCTGCTCCTCCTCCTCCTCCCTCTCACTTCCTAACACAATCAACAGCACAGCCATGCTGACCTCCTGATCTCGCTACTCCTCTCCTCTCTTCTTCCCCTCTCATCCATATCCTCTCCTCCCTCTCATCCCCATCACCTCCCTCTTGTTGTCGCTCTCTCTCTTCTCCTCCCCTTCCTCTTCTTCTCGTCTTCATCCCTCTCTTCTCCTGTTGGAACGGATTCCCTATCTGACACTCGAATCAAATGGGGTTTCCAGAAGTGTATTGATTAGTAAATATGTGTCCTATTGGCCTCTTGCTCTCCCTCTCTCTCTCTCTCTCTCTCTCTCTCTCTCTCTCTCTCTCTCTCTCTCTCTCTCTCTCTCTCTCTCTGCCCTGTACCTCATTGACAACAAACACAGTTTTTTGTATTCTCTCCATCGTGCTGTCTGCCCTGTATGCTAATACAGACAGCCTGGATCAGATTGGAGAGAGAGAGAGAGAGAGCGAGAGCGAGAGCGAGAGAGAGAGAGAGAGAGAGAGAGAGAGAGAGAGAAAGAGAGAGAGTGAGGGTGAGAGCGAATAATCAGGCGCTGGGCATTCACATCATGTCGTGTTTCTTTTCTGCTAATGGCTTCAATAAACGACAGGTCCTCTTTGGTGGTTGTTGCGCGAGACGACCGAGCAAAGAACACGACTCCATTGGTAAGTAGTCCCCTAGCTTAAATTAGTACTCTTATGAATGAAGTCAGATTGGCATCAATGCACCTTCCTCAGTTAGATTGCCATTATAGGCGGCAGGGCAGGTTTTTCTTTCGCGTTTAAATAGTGAGCGGACTAGCTATAGCTGGCAAATGACTTGCCTTGCAAGCTAATGCAGCTTTTCACTGATCAATCCTAATCAGACAGTTGATAAGGAAGAGACTGTGCTTCTTCCGGAATCAGCGCGACTTAAGATTCTAAGCTGCCAAGCCCCTTTAGGAGACTACAACAGAGGTTCATAATGATTGCACTTGTGGCTTTGCTTGGACACAATCCCTGGTGCTGAACAAAAAAAGTGACACTTTTTGAAAAAAGGGTTTGCACACTCCTTTAGATTTTTCTTTTTTTTTTTCTTCAAAAATTCCATGCCAATTGTTGTCCAATGGATGAATAAAGAGGAAAAAAATCTAAAGGATTGTGCGACCCTTTTTTCATAATGAAAGAATACACTCACAGCACCGACCATGCCCATGTAGACGAGTAGCAGAGTTGCATTGGGGACACGTAAAATGATTGATCTTTTACTATATTAAGAACCTTTGGCCAAATGTCAGAGTGCATTTGAGAATACTGTATATACACAGATATATTTGAGATTTTATATATTTTGTATTATATCGCTGTTACAGTATGCAAATGTATATATATTTGAGTTTGAAAATGGAAGGTTCCAACAATATGTTGTGATATTCTGTAAAACTGTATTTAGATAGCCACATTGACAATGAAATCAATGTTACCAACACCCACACATTTCCCTCTTTTATAAGAGATCCATCCCTCTTTTGAAAAACCTAAAGGACCACACGCCAGGACTGTTGGCACATAAAACACGCTGTCATGAAATGTGCAACTGGCGAGCACTGAACTGTCTGTGTGTGTATTACTCATCCATAAAAAGTGAAAGCAATTAAACGAGGTATAGTGGATAGACCTGGCACAGGCAATGGGGCGCCCATGAAAACGATGCTCTTGAACTGCTAGCCTCCTCCATTATAATGAATAGAAAATACAGTGGAATAATAGCCAGCTCTAAAAAAATGTAATAATTTAGAGAAGAGAGAGAGGAAGTGAGAACATTTTATGTCATTGCTCCACACAACACACATTGGCTCTGTTGTCATGTGAAATAGCCTATAAATGTGCTGTAAAAAAATGTATTAAAGTTAAAAACAGGGAGATGCTGAGAATGGAGAATGAGAACATGAGTTACAGCCATCATCGATTATTAAGGCATATCAAGCCGTATCAAACACATTCAATTGATTTCAATGAATTCCAGCCAAACTTGGCCCTGCCGTGGCCAACCGGTATAGGGCACTCACCTGCCATGCCGCTGACCCGGGTTTGATTCCCGGCCCGGGTCCTTTGCCGACCCCTCCACGTCTCTCTCCCAATTCGCTTCCTGTCCACCTCTCAAACTGTCCTATGAAATAAGCCGAAAAAAAAAAACTTTTTTTAAAAAAGGAAGAAATCCAGCCAAACATTACAGCCATATTTGCACGGCCTGCTGGGATTCTGGCCCACCGAGTGGGAAAGACGTCAAGAAGTTTGGCTCGGTGGAAGTTTATGCAAGTTACCATGGTGGTCGTACATCTGTTATTCAATGACAGTAGATCACTTGCCTGATTATCGTCGACTTTCAAATCTCTTTTCGAGACTTGGTCTGACTAATCAAGACCATAGCGTCTAACATTTCCCAAACGGCATGGTTGACCTGCCTCCCTCGGTTTGCTGGTCGAGGCCAGGAAAGGCTGTGCCGGCGATAAACCAAAACTTTTCGTATCGAAACGTCTCCACTTAAACCACATCACTGCCTTGAACATGCTAATACCCAGGGCCATTGGAGCTGCTCAATGTTGATTGGTTCCTGACAAAGTGGGTGGAGTTCCCGATTTCTCCAGAGCTCAGAAACGGTATTTGTATTGTTCCTGGCCTGACTAGTAGCAACGCTGAAGGTGTTGCGTCACTAGGAAGGCGTGGCCTGGCTAGAAGATCACATTAAGATTTCCCATGATACTGTGGCCATGGCAAAGGTGTATTTCCAACCTTACAAGTATTTTTTCTGACAGTCATCAAACGTTTGGATTTACAAAAGATAGACTACAACTAGAATGGGCACTCGGTAGAGCGCAAACCTTCGCCTACGCCACTTATTTTTTTCTGGCCATCTTCAGAGTGTGGGGCATAACATTCTCCAAATTTTGGTGTTAGTTTCATTTAAATCGGACCGGAATATCGTAATATTACATTTTTGGCCCAGTCTTGACCTCTTATTCAATTCAGCATGCACACGTTGTTCTGGCATATAGTGCTTGGCAAAGAAAAACATTTTTGACCTTTTTGTGACCTTGACCTTGACCTTTGACCCAATCACTCCCAAAAAGTAATCGATTGTTCCTTGGGTCATGACAAATCATCCCAGTAAATTTCATAAAAATCGGCTCAATTTACGTTTTTGACCTTTTCGTGACCTTGACCTTTGACCTTTGACCCAATCACTCCCAAAAAGTAATCGAGTGTTCCTTGGGTCATGACCAATCATCCCACTAAATTTCATAAAAATCGGCTCAATTTACATTTTTGACCTTTTCGTGACCTTGACCTTGACCTTCGAC
>NC_085879.1:27520120-27540120 GCF_034702125.1 Engraulis encrasicolus
CATTCTCTCTATTCCGTTTCTCTCCCTTTCTCTCTGGCTCTGTCAGGGGCCTTGGATGAGAGTGATATCTTGTTTGCCTCATGACAGCGCTGTGAGAAGAAGAAAATGAAAAGCGATGGGGATGAGGCTTGTGTGGAGGAAGAGAGCTCACACACTGCCCCCCCCCCCACCAGACACACACACACACACACACACACACACACACACACACACACACACACACACACACACACACACACACACACACACATCCACACGCACACGTCACACACACACACACACACACACACACACACACACACACACACACACACACACATACACGCACACACTCATACATGCACATACACACACACATACACGCACGTGCACACACACACACACACACACACACACACACACACACACACACACACACACACACACACACACACACACACACACACACACACACACACATACACACACACAATACAGCAACTCACAACATGGCTGATACCTCAGCAGCCGTTCAGACTTGCCAATTTGAGGGAGGAAATTGGCAAAAAGTGCTGAGAAACGGAAGGCCGCCCAAGAGATAAAGGAGAGAGAAGAAGAGAGAGAGAGAGAGAGCGAGAGCGAGAGCGAGAGCGAGCGAGCATACACATCAAAGACACTACAGGAACCTGGTGTGTAATGTGTGGAGGTTTTGGAAGGATTTGTGTGTCTGTTGTGTGTTGGACAAACTATGTGCCCGAACACACGGAAGTTGATGGCGGGGGGAATGGGGGTGGCAAAGGGGTACGTTGTCCTGTGCCCCGGAATAGAGGGGGCTCAGAATTGGTTCCTAATTACATTGTATGTATTGTGTGTGTGTGTGTGTGTGTGTGTGTGTGTGTGTGTGTGTGTGTGTGTGTGTGTGTGTGTGTGTGTGTGTGTGTGTGTGTGTGTGTGTGTGTGTGTGTGTTAGATGACTTCATCTCAGGCCTGGCCAAAGCTGTCTGCGGGCCCTGCCCGTGCAAGCAGATGTGCGTTTGCATGTGTGTGTGTGTGTGTGTGTCTAACAAACTTGTCATAGCAATGGAAATGGCTAAATTTGTTTCACAGTTGCATTCTGGGTTTGGGTTGATTAACGGACAATGAGAGTAGAACAGAGAGAGAGAGAAAGAGAGAGAGAGAGACAGAGACAGAGACAGAAACAGAACAGAGACAGAGAGCAAGAGCGAGAGAAAGAGAAAGGCAGGGGGAGAGATGGGGAGGGAGGGAGAGAGAGAGAGAGAGAGAGAGAGAGAGAGAGAGAGAGAGAGAGAGAGAGAGAGAGAGAGAGAGAGAGAGAAAGAGAGACAGGGGTAGAGATCGGTAGGGAGAGGAAAATAAAAAAGAGAAATAAAGAGAAGGGAGGGATGGGGAGGGAGAGGAATAGAAAAAAAGACAAAGAAAGATAGAGAGCCCTTCTGGGGAAAGCAAACAGCCCAGCAGGTACCCCTGAAGCAACAACTCCCCCGCGGACAGACACAATGGAGCCATGGGACATCTCAGGCTGCTGTCATCCATCCATCCCCCCATCCCACCTTCTCTCTTTTCTCGTGTTCTCTCTCATCCCCCTTTCACCTCCTCTGCTGTCTCCTCCTCATCACTTCACCTCCTCTCTCCTTCCCATACTTCCACCTACACTCCTTTCTTCTACCTTTTTTATACCCCTCTACTCTCCCCTCCATGTCCCTTGTCATCCCCCATCCTACCTCCTCTCCTCTCCTCTCCTCTCCTCTCCTCTCCTCTCCTCTCCTCTCCTCTCCTCTCCTCTCCTCTCCTCTCCTCTCCTCTCTGTGTTCCTCCCCCATACAACCTTCTCTCCTCTCCTCCCCATCCATTTTCATTCTCATATATTCTATCCTCTCTCCTCCCTATTCCTTTACAACCTCTCCTCCCTTCTCTGTGTAATTTCTCATCCCCATTCCACCCCTCAAGGCAGTCATGGAAAAGTGGTTAAGGCAT
The DNA here is from genome assembly GCF_034702125.1 of Engraulis encrasicolus. Taxonomy (NCBI): domain Eukaryota; kingdom Metazoa; phylum Chordata; class Actinopteri; order Clupeiformes; family Engraulidae; genus Engraulis; species Engraulis encrasicolus. The sequence continues at coordinate 27,522,095 of NC_085879.1, forward strand.
CAGACTTGTAGCCCAAAGGTTGCTGGTTCGACTCCCGACCCACCAGGTTGAATTAACCAGTACTCATCCTTTCCTCTCTCCTCCCCATCCCTTCACATTCCTTCATCTCTCTATGCTGTAGAGAGTCTCTACAGCAGACGTTCTGAACCTTTTTTGAACAAACGCCCCCTTGGCCTCATCACAAGCCTCCCAACGCCCCCTTGACCTCATCATAAGCCTGACAACGCCCTCCTTAGTATTCAAAAATGAAATGGACTAATGCCCCCAATGGCAACTAAGCACCACCCCCTCTCAGTTGTATACTTCCCAACGCCCCCTAGAGCTCCCCAACGCCCCCTGGGGGGTTGTAACACCCCAGTTGAGAAACACTACTTTACAGCATCGCTGTCGATGGTCAGTGGAGGCAGTTGATTTTGGCACCTCTGAAAGTTGACAACAATCTCCTATGTCTTGCTGACATTCAGCGGGAGGTTGTTGTCCTTGCATCATTCAGCCAGCAGGTCTACTTCTTAGTGACTCCCATCCAGTGGTGGACAAAGTAAAAGTAAAAGTACTTTTGTGGTGTAATTACAACAGTAGCATATGATACTACATAGCTGTTACACAGTTTACTCCATTTTACCTACCTATTGAGATAGACTTTGTTATTACTGAAAAACAAAGTAATGTAACCCAGGTGTTACTGAGGGTTTGTTACTCTGTGTTTTTTTTCATATTCTGTTAAGACAGCAATGTTCTTACATAATTCATAACTCCTGTGGGATACAGTTTGTTAATTTTCATGTGCTATACATTTCATTTACCTGTATGTGAGTTAAAAGAGCAAGAAACAAAAAAGAGACGAAATTATTATAAGTGGGCTGTACAGCCCTGTGTGTATGAGTTAAAACTGTCATGCACGCGCAAGGGGCATTTTCATTGGTTGTGAATATGCTGGACTAGCGGGGAAGAGGGTGGAGTTAGAGAGACAAAGAGGAAGATCCTCCATTTTGTGTTTCGAGAACGGCCGCAAGTTTTCCTCGGTTATTGTAAACATGTAGCAGGAGGGGACTGTGTCCTTAAGCAAAACTACGGGAGTATGCTTTAGATCTTCCGCTAGGTCCACAGGGCATTAGTTTTTCGTTTACCAGTTGGCTGGGCGAGTTAGAATCGTCCCAGTGCGAGTAGCGGGTTAAAAGTTAGACCCCTGCTAACCACAGCACTTAGCTACTCAGTTAGCGCCCTGGTTTCCACACAGCCAGCGGTTCCACTGAGGTAGCCAGCGCGGGAGCAACGCTACCTGGATAGCGCCCTGGTGACCAGGAAAGCCAGCGGTTCCTCCAGCGACGAGGGAGGACTCCGCTGTCTCCCTGTGCCTCTCGTGCAGCGTGCACCGGACCTTTTTGCGTTTGTCGGTTCGCCAGGGAAAACTGGGACCGCGGTACAGTGAGTAGCAGACATTGCTGACCAAAAGGAAAAGACATTTAACAGGCCTGCACCGTTTTATTTCGGGGTGTTTTCTTTTACATGCCGGCTATTTTGTTTAGTAACTGCGCAGTTGTGTTGAAGTTTTGTTTTAAGTGTGGCCACACGTTTTTCCATATGTCATTTACAAGTCATTTTCTGATGTAACTTGCCCTAAGTGGCTCAAGAGTATTTTCTTTGCTGTTGGGGAATTCTGAGGATACCTATACTGGTGTTATGTAGAAATGTGTGGAATCTGCTTTGGTTAACTGCCGCGATTGGGTCAGTGAGAGGGATTTTTGTTGTTGTTGCTAAACGCAAGTAACTTTAAGACTGTGTATTAGAAGCGGCGTTTATGGGGCCAGGCACCATTGTGCACCTACTTTATTTACATTACTAAATAGGCAATTTCTTTTACTGGGGGAAATACATGTTTGTGTGTTTTTGTGTGTTTGAAATAAATGTTTCATCTGAAATATATATTTACTTGAATCCTGACCACTCACTGAATAGTTCCATATTTTGAGGTATATTTGTAGGTGAACCCACCACACTTAAGTGATCATAGGACATGATTTGGGTTACATAAAATGGCGACGAGGATGGGATTAATTTAAATATTTCAGTGAGTGGAGTAGTGTGCAGACTAAAATAGTTGAAGCAAAAAAAAAAAAAAAAAAAAAAAAAAGTAGTTGCGCAAACTTAATAAAAATAACAGTAACAATGTCATTTCTGCCGAACTGGTGCAAGGGAGAAGGGGTAGACCCAACTCATGCATTAATAGTCAAAAGTGTTCCTAAAGATGCCCGTAATGAAAGTATTGAGGACCATCTTAACGCTATTAAGTGTCTTGGTCGCGTTAAAGTGAAAGGGCGGATGTTTGATCCCGAAACTCAGGGCCTTATGGTGCTATGTGTATGCAGCGAGGTCGTGAATGGCGATGCAATTCCCCCAGAAGTGAGGCCTGAAGAGGGAGATCCATGGCCATTAAGCATACTCATTGACTCGAGTGCTCAACCAGTGGTCGCCTCTGACACCCCCACAACTAAGGCTACTGACTCAGATGGGAGAGTAGAGGTCACCCCTGACGCCCCCAGTCCTAGTGATCCACAGTTCACTGCCCTTTTAAAAACAGTGGGGGATATACTGGAGAAAGTCCCCAGGCCAATGGCCCCAGAGAATACAGCTTTCCGAAGATTGCGTCCCTTTTCTGGGACTGCACCTACTCCAAATGGAGAAGAGAACCTAGATACTTGGCTTATGCAGGCCCGCTTAATGGTTGATGAGTGTGAATGTTCAGCCAGTGAAAAGCGCAAGCGAATTATTGAGAGTCTTAAGGGTCCAGCGCTTGAAATTGCACAGGCCGTTAGGTCCAGCGACCCCCAAGCCACTCCCCAAGATTATCTTGGAGCTTTGGAACAGCTTTTGGTTCTTCTGAGTCGGGGGAAGATCTGTACTATGCTTTCCGGGCGCTACGACAACATTCAGGGGAGCGACTGTCTGACTTTTTGCGACGAATTGAACATGCCTTGACTAAAGTATGTGTTCAGAGGCGGGGTGATTGCGTCTCAAAGAGATCGTATAAGAGTTGAGCAGCTCCTACGAGGGGCTGTGGAATCTGATTTGATGCTGGTGCAGCTGAGGCTTCGTGAACGCAAGGAGAAGCCTCCGTCCTTTTTGCAATTATTAAAAGAGATAAGGGAAGAAGAAGACCAGCAAGCCGTGCGGCAAAGGCCTGGCCTCTCAGTTACCAAAACCACCGTGAGGCAAGTACGAGCTACTGATGACGAGCTTAAGCTCCAGGATGCTACTAAGCTAAAGCAAGAGATAGACAACCTTAAAGTCCTTGTAGCAAAGTTGTCTGCCAAAGACTCTGCCCCGAGCCCTCCAGTCAAGGAAGCTGAAGCCCTGTTAGCGCCTCGACATGACGTAGTAAGCCACGAGCAGGAAGTGCACATGTTGCAACGTCAAGTAAGTGATTTGCAACACCAGATACAGATAATGGCCGTGAACCAGCGCCCCCCTAACCCTCGAGAATGGAAGCCCCGAGAGACCAATGAGCACAATAATCGACGAGTGACAAGCCACAGCAAAAGTTCACCATCAGAGGGATCAGGGGAATATTTTTGCTACCGATGTGGTGAGGATGGCCATGTAGCAACGCGCTGTGATGCACCTGAGGATTCAGGGAGAGTCATCACACGCTTAATTCGATCGTTGAAAAAAACAAAAAGATGGCCGACAAGAGGCCTCCTCCAGCCGGGCAGGAGCCACGGACACTCATGTAAAGCACATGTCGAGTCGCAGTGATGTACCTACCTCGCCATCTGCAGCGTTACCTGATGGGTTAGTTGGGAGGCCTTCTGTAAGTAAGATCATTGTCGAGGGAAATGAGTGTAGTGCACTCATGGATAGTGGCTCTACGGTCACCCTCATTTTTGAGAAGTGGTATAATGAGAATCTTTCCCACATCCAAATCCAGCCCATTTCCAGTCTGTGCATTTGGGGCTTGAGTGAGTCCAGCTATCCATACAAAGGTTATGTGGCCGTTAACGTGAAGTTCCCAGAGGATGGGCCCAGTGAAAAGCCTCGGACGGTACTGGCCTTGGTATGTCCTGATCCCAAAGGGCCAGACCAGGTACCATTGATCATTGGCACTAACGCTCGAGGTTTCCACCATGAACCCAGTGTCTGCCCAAATGGCCTCGACACCACAGCAGGCCTCGTCCTGGAGGATTGATACCAGTATGGTGGGGCCACCGACTGAACATAGGGTTGGCCAGGTGACCTGGACTGGGCCCGGACCGCTTAAGTTGACCCCCGGAGAAGCCCGCATTGCAGTAGGTAGGGCCTCCATCTACACACACCCGCGGAGCTCCTGGAATATTGGTCCTTGACAACCCCAACACCCTGCCACAGGGAGTCGCGTCTCCCCCTGTGTGGTCCTTCCAAAAAAACCTGGATAAGAATCATTGTGCTGTGCTGCTACAAAATGTGTCCTTGAAAGAACGGTGCATCCCAAAGGGTACTGTCATTGCTCAAATACATACTGCTGACGTTGTGACAGAGTTAGGTCAGGGTACTCCCTCCACCAGTAGCCTATGTCCCGAGTTATTCGATTTTGGTAGTTCCCTTTACCAGCAACCTGGAAAAATAGGTTGGCGCTGAAATTGTCAGAACGGACAAGGGTTTTTTCAGTGGAGGAGTGGGATGTGGGGCTAGCAAATGGGGTGGAACATGAGATTCGACTCAATGACCCAAAACCATTTCGTGAGCGATCCAGACGTATTGCGCCCGCAGATATTGACGATGTGAGGCGCCACTTACAAGAGTTGTTGGCGGCTGGGATAATCAAAGAATCTCGTAGTCCCTACGCCTCACCTATTGTGGTGGCAAGAAAGAAAAGTGGCAAGATTAGAATGTGCATCGATTATCGCACTCTCAATTCGCGGACCATCCCAGACCAGTATACTGTGCCGCGTATAGACGATGCTTTGGACTGTATGACGGGCAGCCGATGGTTTTCTGTGCTAGACCTGCGAAGCGGGTATTACCAAATCCCGATGCTGGAGAAAGATAAGGAGAAGACAGCTTTCATTTGCCCCCTAGGCTTTTACCAATTCGAGAGGATGCCTCAGGGCATCACTGGAGCCCCCGCAACTTTCCAACGATTAATGGAACGAGTGGTAGGGGACATGAACCTGTTACAGTGCATTGTTTACCTAGATGACATTATCATCTTTAGCCGCACCCTGGAGGAACACGAGGATCGCCTCTTTAAAGTCCTTGACCGGTTGGAGGAGTTTGGCTTAAAAGTGTCCATCGACAAATGTCAGTTTTGCCAGACTCAAGTCAAGTATGTGGGACATATAGTGTCTGCCGACGGTGTGTCCACAGATCCCGACAAGCTTCAGGCAGTAGCACAGTGGCAGCTGCCGACTAACCTCAAGGCCTTGCAGTCCTTCTTGGGCTTTTGCGGCTATTATAGGCGTTTTATTGCCCATTACTCTGCCATAGTTCGTCCACTCACTGACTTGACCAGGGGCTATGCCCCTCCCCAGAGAGGGCGCCCGCCAAAGTCCACCCAAAACCAACCCTATTTAAATAGGTCTGACCCTTTCGGTGACCGGTGGACTGCTGAGTGTACCGAGGCCTTCACAAAGATAAGGAACTGCCTGACAAATGCTCCAGTGCTTGCCTTTGCTGACCCCAGTAAGCCTTACATACTACACGTGGATGCAAGTTTTGATGGATTGGGGGCCGTGCTAAATCAAGAGTACCCTGAAGGATTACGCCCTGTAGCTTTCGCCAGCCGAAAACTCAGTGCCTCTGAGAGAAACTACCCGGGTCCACCAGTTAGAGTTTTTTAGCGTTAAAGTGGGCGGTAGTCGACAAATTTCATGATTATCTCTACGGTGCCCAATTTACCGTTAGAACTGACAACAACCCGTTAACCTATGTGTTGTCCTCTGCCAAACTGAATGCTTGTGGACACAGATGGTTAGCCGCCTTAGCCACATACAATTTTGGAATTCAGTACAGACCGGGACGTGAGAACATTGATGCAGACCTGTTATCAAGAAAGGACGAAGGTGCAGACAAAGAATGTGCATACAAAGAAGCTGTCGACCTAGACGGTGTAGAGGAAGAAGTTGCAGAGGAAGAAGGGTGGATACCGCCATCAGGGGTGAAAGCAGTCTGCAAAAGTGTCAGTTTGTCCCATCTCCCCGGAACTACCTCACGAGGGGTTGACCAACTGGGTGCTTCGCCCCACTGCATTCCTCAGGCGTATGTATACCCTACTTGGGTTAGTGCTAAGTCATTGGAACAGCTGAGTGTAAACGACTTACAGTTAGCTCAAGATCAAGACGTGTCCATTAGTAAGGTGAAACAAGCTTTGGCACGTGGCCGCCGCCCCTATGTCCCCTTACGTGTCGATGCTGAGGTTCACTTGTTACTGAGACAGTGGCCCCGGCTAGTTCAACGGAGTGGAGTACTGTACAGAACCATCAGTAAGAGGTTAGGGAAAGAGATACTCCAGCTTGTCCTCCCAAAGCAGTTTCGCCCCCAGGTTTTGAAAGCATTGCATGACGATGGGGGGGCATTTGGGCATCGAGCGCATTATTGAGCTTGCAAGAGACAGATTCTATTGGCCTAAGATGGCTGCTGACATTGCCAATTACATTTATGACTGCGGGAGATGTGTGGCGCACAAATCTCAGCCCCACCGAACCGCTCCTCTTCACCAAATGACCAGTAAGGGCCCACTTGATTTAGTTTGTATCGACTTTCTGTCCATGGAGCCTGATTCTCGTGGTATTGCAAATGTTTTGGTTGTCACAGACCATTATACCCGATACGCTCAGGCTTATCCCACGAGAGATCAGAAAGCACCAACAGTAGCTAAAGTCTTGCTGGAAAAATTCTTTGTCCATTACGGACTACCCGCCCGAATCCACTCAGATCAGGGCCGGGATTTTGAGAGTAGGCTGATCAAGGAACTACTTACGGTACTGGGTATAAAAAAATCAAGGACAACGCCCTATCACCCTCAAGGTGACCCACAGCCCGAACGCTTTAACCGGACTTTGTTGTCTATGTTGGGTACACTGGACCCAGTGAAGAAGAGGTGCTAGAGTCAGCAAATTGCTGCAATGGTGCATGCTTACAATTGCTCCAAAAGCGATGCCACAGGCTACTCCCCGTACTTCCTTATGTTCGGGAGGGAAGCCCGCCTACCAGTGGACCTATGCTTCGGTGTAGTGCAGGATGGACAAGAGGAAAAGTCTCACCAGAGATATGTGGAGACCCTTAGGAAAGCCCTGAAAGATGCTTATGACCTGGCTGTGCAGGCAGCCGACAAGAGTCACCAACGCAACAAGCAGGCCTACGATCGGAGAGTTCGCTCCCACTTGCTAGACGTAGGCGACAGAGTACTTGTCCGTGCGTTTGGAGGCACTGGCAAACAAAAATTGAAGGATAAGTGGAACTCTGTCCCCTATATAGTTAAAGAAAAGTTGCCAAACCTTCCTGTGTACCGAGTAAAACCCGAACAGGGGGCAGGGGTGGTGAAAACTCTGCACCGAGACCACCTGCTACCAGTAGGCTCCCTTGTAAGGTTATCCGAAGGGTCTGATGAAGCTATACAAACAGTCCAGCGTGTGCCTCGAACACGGCAGCAGAGTCGAACACATTCCCAAGAAGTGGGGCCCGCTGGTAGTGGGTCAGACTCTGAGGACGATGAGTATGTGTATGCTCCTGCATCGGTGACAAGCTATGCACCTTGCCCAGGCCCTGATGGGTCTATACTGTCTGTGAGTAAGGGTGGTGAAGTGGGTACCGGCATACCTGAGGACCCCGATAATGTTGAGGGGATTATTCAGTTGGATAATGATGACTTGCAATTAGACCTGGGAAACCTTGTTGATCCAGGGGAGGCTGAAGACTGTAACCTCCCCGTAGGGAGTGGTGCTGAGACACCAGGTAACCCACAATTGCAAAGCACTGGGTCCCTAGGAGAGGTCCACAGTCTCTCTGATTTGGGGAGCCTGGAATCGGTGGAAGACACTGCCCCTCGAGAGAGACGGATAGTCAAGCCGGTGATCCGTTTCACCTATGATGAACTAGGGAAACCTTCTGACCGTCCATTGGTCATACAGCATAAAGGGATGAAAATATGTATATCCCAGGATGGGGAGTTGACTAAAGAGGGTCGAGTGGTTAAATGCTTCACTATTAGTATCTTACCTGACAGTTGTTAGTTCAGTCGGATGAGGACATCCAGACCTTTAGAAAGGGGGGAGTGTAACCCAGGTGTTACTGAGGGTTTGTTACTCTGTTTCTGTTATTTTCATATTCTGTTAAGACAGCAATGTTCTTACATAATTCATAACTCCTGTGGGATACAGTTTGTTAATTTTCATGTGCTATACATTTCATTTACCTGTATGTGAGTTAAAAGAGCAAGAAACAAAAAAGAGACGAAATTATTATAAGTGGGCTGTACAGCCCTGTGTGTATGAGTTAAAACTGTCATGCACGCGCAAGGGGCATTTTCATTGGTTGTGAATATGCTGGACTAGCTGGGAAGAGGGTGGAGTTAGAGAGACAAAGAAGAAGATCCTCCATTTTGTGTTTCGAGAACGGCCGCAAGTTTTCCTCGGTTATTGTAAACATGTAGCAGGAGGGGACTGTGTCCTTAAGCAAAACTACGGGAGTATGCTTTAGATCTTCCGCTAGGTCCACAGGGCATTAGTTTTTCGTTTACCAGTTTGCTGGGCGAGTTAGAATCGTCCCAGTGCGAGTAGCGGGTTAAAAGTTAGACCCCTGCTAACCACAGCACTTAGCTACTCAGTTAGCGCCCTGGTTTCCACACAGCCAGCGGTTCCACTGAGGTAGCCAGCGCGGGAGCAACGCTACCTGGATAGCGCCCTGGTGACCAGGAAAGCCAGCGGTTCCTCCAGCGACGAGGGAGGAGGGACTCCGCTGTCTCCCTGTGCCTCTCGTGCAGCGTGCACCGGACCTTTTTGCGTTTGTCGGTTCGCCAGGGAAAACTGGGACCGCGGTACAGTGAGTAGCAGACATTGCTGACCAAAAGGAAAAGACATTTAACAGGCCTGCACCGTTTTATTTCGGGGTGTTTTCTTTTACATGCCGGCTATTTTGTTTAGTAACTGCGCAGTTGTGTTGAAGTTTTGTTTTAAGTGTGGCCACACGTTTTTCCATATGTCATTTACAAGTCATTTTCTGATGTAACTTGCCCTAAGTGGCTCAAGAGTATTTTCTTTGCTGTTGGGGAATTCTGAGGATACCTATACTGGTGTTATGTAGAAATGTGTGGAATCTGCTTTGGTTAACTGCCGCGATTGGGTCAGTGAGAGGGATTTTTGTTGTTGTTGCTAAACGCAAGTAACTTTAAGACTGTGTATTAGAAGCGGCGTTTATGGGGCCAGGCACCATTGTGCACCTACTTTATTTACATTACTAAATAGGCAATTCTTTTACTGGGGAAATACATGTTTGTGTGTTTGAAATAAATGTTTCATCTGAAATATATATTTAGTTGTATCCTGACCACTCACTGAATAGTTCCATATTTTGAGGTATAGTTGTAGGTGAACCCACCACACTTAAGTGATCATAGGACATGATTTGGGTTACAATAACAAGGACACATCACAAACTCAACCCAACCTGTGCAGAATCAGCTTATCATAAGACAAGTACATTGGTCTACTTTTGACTCCGATAAGTTCATGTGTTGGAAAGAAACTGTGTTTCTGCATACATAACCACCATTGAGAAAGAGCTGAGCTAAAAGAGAAAGAAAAACCTGTAATAATTATGCTACTCCTTCTAGGGCTTTCTAGATAGAGACACCAAACTCTAAAATGATCTGCCCAGATTAGATACAGTCATAGGAAATAGTTTGTACACCCTTTGAAATTTCTTACATTTCTCTCAAAATTGGTCATAAAACATGGTCTGATCTTCTCAGAAATCCCAAGAAGAAACAAACAGAGTCTGAGTTAACTAATTCCACCCAAACATTTACATGTTTTTATAGTTTGATTGGCCATACGATGCAAACATTCACAAGACAGTGTGGGTGTACAAAGTGTGAGAGAGAGAGAGAGAGAGAGAGAGAGAGAGAGAGAGAGAGAGAGAGAGAGAGAGATGAAGAGAGAGAGAGAGAGAGAGAGAGAGAGAGAGAGAGAGAGAGAGAGAGAGAGAGAGAGAGAGAGAGAGAGAGAGAGAACGAGAACGAGAACGAGAACGAGAACGAGAACGAGAACGAGAGATTGTGTTTTTGAGTGTGTGTGAATCTGAGAGTGAATCTATGATTAGGTGTGTGTGTGTGTGTGTGTGTGTGTGTGTGTGTGTGTGTGTGTGTGTGTGTGTGTGTGTGTGTGTGTGTGTGTGTGTGTGTGTGTGTGTGTGTGTGTGTGTGTGTGTTCTGAGTGATGCATGAGTGGTACCATGTGATGGAATGCAGAGGGTTTGAAGAGATACTCAACACACCTCTCATCTCTGCATTGTGGCTGACATCCTCTTCACCTGCACACACACACACACACACACACACACACACACACACACACACACACACACACACACACACACACACACACACACACACACACACACACACACACACACACACACACACTTCATCTCCACATTTACTCGAGTGGTGCTTGACATCCACTGGCCACTTTAGGAACAGCATAACCACCTAACCCAAATAAATGCCTATAATCATTTTTTACCCTCTTGTGACATGAACCAATCCTATAAATAGTCCAACAAATAGGAAATGGCAATGCACAGTGTTCTCCTCAGATAGTCATCAGAAAAATGTTCTGCACAGTGTCAAACAGGATAAACCAGGTAGCAATGTACTGTATATGTTTCATTAATCTGTTAATCTGTTCTGCAACTACAGGAAACATCTGGTTTAGGTTATTGCGACTAACTGAGGTTTAAAACCTATTGAATGCAAGGGTGTACTTACTCATGCCTTGCTGTCCTGTGAATATTTACATCTTATGGCCAATAAAAATATGATAACATGTTTGGGAGGGATTAGTTAAAGCAGACTCTGTTTGTTCCTTCTTGTGATTTCCAGGAAGATCAGACCATGTTTTTTGACCAATTTTGACAGAAATGAAAGAAATTTCAAAGGGTTTACAATATATTACATTTTATATATTGTATATTATATTTTGTATGAATAATGTCATATATTACACACATTTTACATAAATGTACATGTTAGGCTTTTGTCGTAACAGATTTACAGTAAGGAGGGAGCTAGAGAAAAAAAAGACTATTCACTATTATATAGTTTTATATACTTGGATATATATTGGTATATCCTTGGAAAGTATAGGCCTACATTAAGAGTCACAAAAACCTTTGTAATTATGCTACTCTTCCTATGGCTTTCCAGATAGAGACACCATTCAAACTCTAAAGATCTGCCAGGATTAGACATGTTAAAACATTCATTGTGTGTCCATACCTATTGTCGTTTTTTCGTCATTGTCAGTTTTGTGTGACTTTTTGTCCCCATTGAATGTAACGGTGAAAGGCAACCCCACTTTTAGCATTTTCTGCGCGAATGCAGTGTAGTTAAATTTAAATTTTTTGCTGCTCAGACATTATTTATGGTCGTCTAAAATGTCTAAAAGTAACCTGAATCACCTCTTGTCTGTACTTCGTGTTTTTCACCTTTTTCTTTTTTTGCATCTAATGCCCATATGACAGATGTTGGACTGAGCCAAAATCAGTTGTTTAAAATTCATGAAAAAAATTGATTACTACAGTATAGCGGTCTTTTGTCCCTCAGCCGCCACTCTACTCCACGACCTGGCCGATCCCCTCTCTTAAATTGCCAATGTGATGAGCCACATTATATCTGATCCATTATTAACTGGACAGCCATCGCATCAGGGCACCGTTACTGTATTCAGTTTTTTTTTTGTGTGTGTATGTGTGTGTGTGTCTGGCATTAAAATCCAAATGGATTTGTTATCTTGTAAATGCAGACTCACTTGGCCCCCACACCCCGACTAGACTGGGCACTACTGTATTGAGTGCTTACTTGTCATAATCCTACGTACGATAGCAAACGACAGTAGTGTAGGTCAGTGGTTCCCAACCTATGGGTCAGGACCCAACTTATGGGTCGCCAAAGATCCACAGTGGGTCGTGAAGCCCTCTTGATTTTAAGGGGTTTAATTTTAATACCATATATAGCCCATGTTGAATAAATGACAAAGCATTTAAACTAATATATGCATAGAAGCAACAAAATGTAAGTGATACATTAAACAGTTATTCTATATTTGACTGAAGACAAATTGAGGAATAAAATGATAACTAATGAGTTTTCGCAGGAAACAGAGTATCATGTGACTCCCTCTCGTGCGGGCGCTCGCGCGATTGGGTCACCAAAGCTTACTATGGTAAAAACATGGGTCCCTGAAGAAAAAGGTTGGAAACCACTGGTGTAGGTAATGTGCAGAGCCCACACCACACACAGCCCCCATGGGAGATTGGACTTTTAAATCTCTGCTGTCGTCTTCTTCTCCCGTTTTGCCCTTTAGTTCGTGCTGCCATTTTGTTTATGGCAGTTGGGCTAGCAGGGTTGAGCGTGACTAATTGGCCTTCTATTAATCTAGCTGACAGGCGGCCATTGACCAGGAAGCAACTAATGATGTCATTCAGTCGCCATAAACATCTGCGAGGAGAAGGGGGGGGGGGGGGCACAAAACACAGCCCAACTCTCCTCAGTGCACAGACAATCCTCACACACACACACACACACACACACACACACACACACACACACACACACACACACACACACACACACACACACACACACACACACACACACACACTCCAACCAATCACCTACGCAAATCCGATGACACAAACATGTATGCAGAGAAACAGACACACCCAACCCAATCTAACTCTCCTCACATTTACCCACCCACCCACATGTACACACAGCCCAGTGCACAGACATCCTCACACACACGCACGCACGCACACACACACACGAGCGCACACACACGCATACACACACATACACACACACACGAGAGCGCACACACACACACACACACACACACACACACACACACACACACACACACACACACACACACACACACACACACACACACACACACACACACGAGAGCGCACACACACACACGAGCACACACACACACACACCCCTCCACCTCCGTCCCACCCCCATAAACAGCCTTCATTATAATAAATGCACAGTGACCTGATCCTCCTTCATTAGTCTCACAGCTGCTCGGTAACAGCCGTGAAAACTCTACACCAGAACATTCCGGAATGGAAAAGATGGAATGCTCAGCGTACTCAATCTAACTGAAAACTCTAGAGCAAAAGAACATTCTAGAATGGACGTGCAGAACGCTTAGTGCTCAATCTAACTGAAAACTATTGCAACAGAACATTCCGGAATGGAATAAATAGAATGTTCAGTGTGCTCAGTCTAACTACGTCCATAAAAAAGGGAAAAGCAGTTTACAATCCAAGTACTTGCCTGGAATGGAAAGACTTTTGAAACACTCAAGAACGTTGATAAATAATGAACCATCTTTCTCTACGATCTGTTTATTTCCCTCTGCGGAAGATATTTGTTTGTGTACGTACACACACTGACGTCGGGAACAACCTCATCTAGGCACCAACAACAACAACAACAGCAAGTCATGTCATTAAAAATTAGGTCCTACCCCACCTCAGCCACTACACCCACCCACGCGGGGTCGGGCACACGACGGCCCCACGTTAGACCCGAAATAGCGCAAAGCTTGACATTTCATTGTCTCGGCCCATGATATATGAGCGAAGATTGCCAACGCTTGGCTAATGATCTTTGCTATGTAATTGCCCTGAGTTGCGGAGACGCTCGGGCCTCCTGCCAGGGCCCATTGTCATTTATCAAATTTATGCTTTTATGATTGGCTTGGGCCGTGCGTCAGTCTGAACGAGCTCGAGCAAAGGGGGCGAGCGAGCGAGTTGAGTGGCACGATTGCGAGCACAATTTTTATAGAGTGTGGGAAACTGGGCTGGACTGGAAATCTGGCATGCATGCCATTTTCCCAGTGGTGTTGCTGTTGTTGTTTTTTGTTAAATACCGGCCCACTATTAAGATGGGGTTTCCCCATCAGTTCATATTTAATATAGGCCTACAGTAAGATAATGGATGGAGCCTATCCAGGGCCCTAAATTAACTTTTTTCATCACCAGCCAACATAGCTGGTAGATGTTAATCTCACTAGCCAGGCACACACTCACTAATGGGTCAAAGTGGCTAGTAAGTTGGTCTTTTCTACCAGCCAAACCTTAAAGGACCACTTCAGTCAATTTCAATATGCTGTTGTATTGCTCACACTACCCTTGACTTGTCAGTACCAGGTGATGCCACATTTTTCGGCTCAACCCTTTCCGAGATATGAGCTATTCTAATGGGGGCAGCGTTTGTTTACATTTTTTTTTTTAAATAACATAGGCCTACTCCAAAATATTTTCCAAAAAGGTACCGCTGTTTGCTAATTGTCTGCTGATGTTGTATAACTTTTTGGATGTTTTTGGGAATAAATAAAAATGTTTTTTTGAAATGTAAACAAAGCGCTGCCCCCATTACAATGACCAGGATCTTAGAAAAGGCTGGAGAAGAAAAAAAAAAACTCAGGTACTGACAAGTCCAGGGTAGTGTGAGCATTACAACTGCATGTTGAAATTGACTGAAGTTATCCTTTAAAATGTCACCAGCATTTGGCCTGTTGACTGGTGTTAATTTGGAGCCCTGAGCCTAGATCATTTATAGATCATATATAGATCAGATTATCACCCAGTGAGCAGACGGAACATCTTCTGATTGGCTGAGCAGGTGTCCTTTATTCCCCGGTAGCAGGACACCTATGATGTCATGCGGGCGTGCGGGCGTCTAAGTTGCTTCTTTTCTAACTTTCTGGCAAAGTGCCGTTACTAGTTCTATCGCATCTGGTTGTCTAGTCAAGACCGCGTCGTTAGTTCTATCGCATCTGGTTGTCTGGTCAAGACCCCGTTACTAATTCTATAGCATCTGGTTGTCAAGTCAAAAACCCAGTCGTCAATTCTATCACATTTGGTTGTCAAGTCACCCCAACATTCTACGCGTGTCCTTACATGCCTCCGATAGAGGCGCGTCTCAGAATATCATATAATGAACAGGGAGGGCTGTGTGAAGGGCTGGTGTGAGCGCCCAAAAATGCTAGTGCCGTTTTTTGCCCCCAGTCCAGCCCTGGTGGGAAACACTGCACGGCTCTCACATCATTGGGTTTGATGACAGAGCAAGCTAATTGAAAACTCCTCCAATGATGGTTTGCTGATGAAAAATTAAAACAAATAGATTTTGTGTGTGTGTGTGTGTGTGTGTGTGTGTGTGTGTGTGTGTGTGTGTGTGTGTGTGTGTGTGTGTGTGTGTGTGTGTGTGTGTGTGTGTGTGTGTGTGTGTGTGTGTGTGTGCACGCACGCACGTCTCTCTTTGTGTGTGTTGCTCTTCTTTCAACCCAACACCCATGTCATTCAGTTCACCATCACACCACGGGAAATCAACCAAGTTGGCACTCTATTGCATTACTGAAACTTTAGACATATGCAGAGGTGTGTTTACCAAGGATTTGTCTTTTTGAGGGTGAGTACATACTGTAAAGGACTTGCTGACGTGGTTCGTGTCAGAGTGACTCTCTCAAAGTGTCTTCTGACTTCTCTATAAAGAACTTTCCTCTGTTTTGCTGTCTCATGCCAGTTTGACTGTCAGAACGAATGCACACCTTCTCACACAGGAAAACATCTTCTTTTGCACCTCTCCAGAAATCCAGAAAAAGAGTTAATTTACCAGTTCAATTTACAATAGTATGAACAATAATGTGAACATTAATGCAAGTGGTATGGAAAGATGCATACACTTCTACAATATACAGCACCTGATGCTGTTTCGGTAACACTTTGCATTACGGATTGATAATAAGGTGGTTTTTTCATGGTCATTTAATGTAATTTAATGTAAATGTGATTTCAGTGTACTGTAAGTTCATGTTAATTTAGGTTAATATGTTAATTAGGTTTCATGTTAATCTGTCTAGGGTGCTTCTATAGACATGAGCCCTCAGTGAATGGGTGGGACCGGAAAGAAAGACGTTTGAAAAGAACCCTAATGGCAGATAAAGTGTGCACGGAGATCCAGGACAAATGCAGTGGCTCAGACAGACTTTCCAGACAAGTGCACTGCCGGATATCTGTCCTTTGCGTGGAGTCTTCAGTGAAAATGATTGTTTTGAATGGCGGTGGGGTAGAAGGTGGGGGTGGGGGACTTGGTGTCGAGAGTCTGCCTAAAGCTGGGCTTACACTGTGCGACTTACACTGTGCAATTTTGCCCCCATTTGGCACTCGCGCGACTTTTTGGGAGTCGGGCCGATTTCTTGCTCAATCGCAGGTCAATCGTGAGTCTCGCATCGTGCAGTGTACATGGGATAACGACAAGCGATTTCGCCTCACGGTAGTGCAATCGCGGGGTCGCAAGAAAATCAAAACGGTTTGATATCCAGGTCGTGGCTCGTGCGTAAATCGCACAGTTAAAGCAGTGCTACGACCTGATTTGACACTTCACATGCACAAATTAATAGGGCCGTGCGATTTGCTGTTGAGCGCGACCTCATCTCCACCTCAGGTGCGCATGCTCCCTCCTCTTCATAGGCCTACCAGGGAAACATGCCTGTCGCGTCGCGCAGTGGAAGCATTTGGCTCGCATCCGACTGTCGGCACGTATAGTGTGAGGGCGTGAGTCGTGAGATGTGAACTTTTAAATAGTGAAATTCCATCGTGCAGTGTGAGCAGGAGCTTAATACCCATGAGCGAAACTATCGCACAGTGTATGCCCGGCTTTAGTAGTGACTGGGGTGGTTTGTAGAGTTTGGGAAGACTTGGAGCGGTCGGGTGTTGATGCAGGCAGTCTCTCTTAGTAGTGGCAGTACATTGGTTGAAGGGGTAGGGTTTGTTTTGGGGTGGGGGAGTGGGGTGTGGGTGATGTGGAATTGAGAGTTTGCCTTTTTAACAGCTGTGGCTGTGTGTGTTGGATGGTTGTGGTTAACGCAGCGTTCAAAAGGCCTTAGAAGATGACTCATGACTTTCGTCACTCGGGCTCTGTGTTAGTTTTCAAAGGCAGGAAAAGTCCTTCATCGCATTCCTCTCATCATCCCCTCTCTTCCTGCTTTTTACTCGCTCTTCTTCTTCTTCTTCTCTCTCCGTCTCCGTCTCTCTCTCTATCTCTCCCTCTGTCTCCGTCTCTCTTTCTCTCTCTCTCTCTCTCTCTCTCTCTCTCTCTCTCTCTCTCTCTCTCTCTGTCTCTCTCTCTCTCTCTCTCTCTCTCTCTCTCTCTCTCTCTCTCTCTCTCTCTGTCTCTCTCTCTCTCTCTCTCTCTCTCTCTCTCTCCCTCAGTTACCACTTCCTGTTTCTGTCACTCTGTCTGTCAGGGTGTCTGCGTGTGTAACATTTCCCTCCCCTTTCACTTCAGTCAGTTCGAGATTTTAAAAGAGTCCCATCATGCCTTTTCAAGTCATTGGCAGCAGCAACTTCACACTCGCTCCCCCCTTTTTTTTCCAAAACACAAAAATATTGGCGGTGTAAGACGGCGCCTTTGCATCTTCTCAAAACGTGCTGCTCGCCATCAAATTTATCTGAAACCGGAGTCCTCTTTGGGTGATATAAAAATGGCTGGTGATTAAATTGCCTCCGGCATCTGATTAGGTGTGTGTACTGTAGAAGTCTATCTTCACAAGGGCACTTACAGTACAGCGAGCGAAGTGGGTTTTTTGTGTGTTAAGGGTAACCAATGCAAAAGGACGTCCTTTCAAAGTGAGCGGGAAACTCGTCCCCATCCATGGAGGACGCCTCGTTGCTACTCAACGCTTCAGAGTGTAAGAGTGTATATCAACAGAATATGACATAAAGGAAACAATTGCACATAGGCCTCCAGGGCAAGACAC
>NC_085879.1:27542620-27545120 GCF_034702125.1 Engraulis encrasicolus
TTCCTTTCTCTCTCATTATCTCTCTCTCTCTCTCTTATTCTATTCTTTTTTCACTCTGTCACTCTCTCTTTCCCACCCTCCTGTTCTCATTCTCCTCCATGTCTCTCCCTGCCATTCTCTCATTCTCTCCCTTTCTCTCCGTCAGTCTCTCTTTCCTTTCTGTACTCTTTCTTTCCCGCCATCCCATCCTGCTCTCATTCTCTCTCTTTCTCTCTGTCACTCTCTTTCTTGCCCATTCTCTCTCTCTCTCTCTCTCTCTCTCTCTCTCTCTCTCTCTCTCTCTCTCTCTCTCTCTCTCTCTCTCTCTCTCTCTCTCTCTCTCTCTCTCTCTCTCTCTCTCTCTCTCTCTCTATTCCCATCTCCTTGCAGCTCCCTCTGAAGGATGGATGCTTTCAATGTTGCTGTGATGGCTTCAATGTTGCAACCATGCAGTGTTCTGACGGCAGTGATGTTAACCGAGCCACAGAGCATGTTGTTTGGTGTTTGGAGTTTGGTGCAGGCCGTAAGTTTGAAAGCTGGATCAGCACACAATCAAGCTGGACCAATCATATTCTGACACACGCACGCACGCACGCACGCACGCAGGCACGCACGTAGGCACGCACGCGCACACACACACACGCGCAGGCACGCACGCACACACACACACACACGCGCGCGCGCACACACGCACGCATGCACATACACATACACATACACGCGCACGCACGCGCACACACACACACACACACACACACACACACACACACACACACGCACACGCACGCACGCACGCACACATACACACGCATGCACGCACACACACACTCACACAAATGCACATACGCACAAACTTCTCTCTGTTTTTCTCTCCTTTCTCTCCTTTCTCGTGCCTCTTCCTCGCTTCTCATGTGATGATTGAGTGAGTCGTGCAGGTGATTGAGTCGTGCTATAGGGCACATAGCGGGTCAGCTAGCTGGCTATACAGCTAAAGGACCCTGATACTGTGAAGCCTTACACAACACTGCAATGCTCTCACTGCCTGACCTCACACACAGCTTTAGACAAGCCTTGAGATAAACAAAGTTCAGTCATTTTGGATTTGGACACTTTTTTTGGGGGGGGGGGGTCATCGGTGTATCTGTGTATCTACAGATATGAAAGTATATATGGGTATGAGGTATAATAGTAGGCCTATAAAGTATCAACGCAATCCAAAATGATAATTTGTTTAAAAGCCACTCGAACTTTTTGGCATGTACATTCATTTGTCTACCATAAATGACAATTAAAATCTCTTCAGTTACACCTATAGGCCTATCACATAATTTGTGTGATCATATGATGCAGAGTGTGCCTTTGTTACAATCCTAGATAGTAGGCCTAACACCTATATTGCATAACAATGCAGCTCAATTTCATAGGCCTATTCTAATTTCTGCATTAGGTTTTTAAAAATAGATTCACCATCATGTAGGCCCATCTCAGCCATTCCCCACAAAGATGAACAGCATTAGGCTATATAACATTGGAAACTAAATATAAAAAACACAACATTTGTGGTTTTCAACTGAATTGATAATGAAGTTCTATTAGGCTACATTTTAGGCTTAATATGTTTATAAGACACCTCACAATTTACCCCTCCACTGTCATCCATTAGGCCTATTTTTAGATAGGCTATTTGTAGTGGCATGGTGCTCAGAGATTAGCAATGGGCACTGCAGCCATTAGGAGAGGAACTGGAGTTTTACCTACCATTAATAAGATAGCCCATACAGCGTTATCAATAACTGCAAAGGCAATAGACAGAAGAAGAAGCTGATGAAGAAGAAGCTTAATTTCTTAACTCAGGAATGAGTCCTTCTAGCTCCGAGAAATTGCTTTTGCAAATAACTTGGAAATGTCAGATCATGAAAGAATTTTTAGGCTAAGTCTTGTGACAAGGTGTAACAAAACTTGTACCTCCCTAAATGATGGATTTGGTGGTGTTACTAGACATACTCCTGTGTTAGATTTCCTTCATACCTGGCTTCACACGCAGGATTTTTTTTTCAACTCCACCGCGAACGTGCATTTGCGTTTCTATCGGCATTGCAGTCCGTCAAACCAGCGGACAGATGCGCTTTCGCTTGTAAACATGGTATGGGGCGCACTGGCTAGTCCCCTAGGCTACTTCTTTCGGACACATGGTGCGAAGTGGCTAGATTTGATGAGAAGGGCGTGACTAATTTGTGAACGGTAGAGAGAAACCTGGAGTGGAGTCAAATGGAACGGAGTGAAAATTACAGTGCAGATGAATTAGGTCTATATTTCAGGCAGTCCAACAAAATCCCGGACATTTCTGAAATTCCCCCCGGACATTTTTTTAGGTCTCAAAAGTAGGACATGTCCGGGGAAAACGTCTGGTCACCCTAGTCATGCACATGTACACACATGGATAGGTAAGCATGGGCATACAGATGCACGCATGCACGCACACACACACCCACACGTGCATGCGTACGTTTGTGTGTGCGTA
>NC_085879.1:27552620-27555120 GCF_034702125.1 Engraulis encrasicolus
CAACTATTTGACACTGAAGCCCACCAAGTAGGCTAGATTGCCGAGTGCGTCACACCATCAGCTATGATTATTTCCATAGCGAGTAACCACAGCTGATGGTGCGACGCACTCGGCAATCTCCTGGCCGTAATTGTAGATATTGTCAAGGTAGTAGCTTCACAAAACACATTCTGCAGACCTTTCAAGAATACATGAAGGGCTTTGGACACTTCGGTTTATATGTGGATACCCTCAACATATTACGAGGTAAGTGTGACGTTGTTTTGAGCTGTGCAAGACGTTAAAATGTGGTGTTTTTGAAATGTGTGTAAATGTGTAAACTTTCTCAAAACGCATCCTTTTGCCTTGATATTGCTCTAGAGTGACTGTATTTCATCCCAAACATGCAAAAATGAGGCAAACTTGTTCCAACTCCGGATAATTCCTTAAAGATCCTGCCGGATCCGGATAGTCTGAAAAACCCTATTATCCTGCCGGATCCGGAAGCGGATCTTGGATCCTGTACATCTCTACTATATAGTGCTCTACATGGTGCACCACAGCACTCCCCTGCACTTGTTTTCTTTTGCCTGCCTTTCATTTAATGTCAGCCATCCTCTGTTCTCCGCTGCCTCTTTTCTTGCCATTTCTCTTTCCTCTCTCTCATGTTTTGTCTTTAATCTCAGTTCTTCAGCACCCCATCTCAGTACCTCTTTTCTTCACCTTTCCCTCCTTTCATTTCTCTGTGGCTGCGTTCCAATATGTGACCTTGTGTCTTGTGCTTGTGGCCTCGCCCCGCCTCCTGGCCCCTCCTCCGTCGAGAAAACAATAAGACAGCTAACAGCTGTCAGCCTAGCCGGAACAATTTTTTGGGTGACTATTCTTCATTCACCATGCCAATTGCAAATGAGAAAAGGACATTAGAATCGTGCTTTTGCGAGATACTGAAATATAATGCTGTTGTCAGTGATCATGACATATTACTTCCTGGTTCGAGGCCACAAGCACAAGTGGAGGACGCAAGGTCGCATATTGGAACGCACCCCTGGAGTTCTCTTTGTTCTTTGAATCCTCCTCCGAGCCTTCCCTGTTCCCTACAATGTGGAAAGAGACGTTGCATGTGGAGTGCAAAAGAGTAATGAACATGCACTATATGCCAGACACAGTATACTGCATGCATGACTATGACTGAATCAGCCATTAGCGCCACTAATCGAAGTGCACTATTTCAAAGCATTAGTTGAACTGAGCGTTGTTTTTCAAGGAAGAAAAAGGCAGTTATAAGTGTTGTTGATTTATTTTTGTTGTGCTAAAATCTTAAAAGTGCAATATTTTTCAAACACTCCCCTGCACAGACTCTCACACACACATACATGCAAACATATATTATGTGCAAACATGTGCACACACACACACAAACACCCACACACATACACACACACACACACACACACACACACACACACACACACACACACACACACACACACACACACACACACAAACACCCACACACATACACACACTCAGACAAGACATAATTTACTGTACATAAGGGAGCAATTATGAATAAAAATCATTTTTTGCAGAAGAAAACAAAGCTTCATCCAGACAGACGTCAGAATTGGCTCAGAGTCTCGTCTGCACCGTCTCAATTAAGTCTGCAGAAGTAAGGAGCTTAGTAGTTGCAGCAGCCTTATCAAATACAATGAGCGCACAGCACAGCACAGCACAGCACAGCTATGGGCCAACACTTGGACTTCATTCTTGCGCTCTCACCACCAGTACTGTTTGACAGCTTTTGTCTGGCCCAGGGGCAAAATAATCTGAAAGGGGCCTCTTTCAATATATAATATGATGTGAAGAGTCATTTCTGGGACTCCCTCTCCCCAGGCCCAGGACAAGGACTGGATTAAGATGGCCTGGGCCCAGGAAAAAGTCATCTCAAATGGCCCCCCATCCCAATAGACACAGTGTGATGAGGACCCAAATCTGGGCCCCCTCTCTCCCTGGGCCCAGGACAACTGTCCCCTTTGTCCTCCCTGGTCGGCACCCCTGCCTTGGGCCCCTTGGCTACAGGTTGCTATGGGCCCCCAGGAGGTCAAATCTCATGACAAATGTACATAGACAGTGTCATAATTCCGATATAGGAATTAAGGATAACATGTCATCCAACTGTACTCAACACGACAGATCCACATTTCTAACAATTTTACAATTTTTCACTTTTGGCCAATCAGGACCCCCCTGGCAGGTGGAGGCTGCAGCCATATCTAGCCTGTATGTTAATCCGTCCCTTCCACCACCACCACCACCGCTGCTGCTGTGTCTGTATGTCTGTCTGAGAAACAGTGAGTCAGCATGGCTGTTGATCAGTAACAGAAGTAACTAAAATATGACAGGTTGTTGTTGGCCCAGGCATATCATCATAACAATAATTTTATTTGCAAAGCACATATCAACACATAACATGGTGCTCAAAGTGCTCAAACAGTCAGAGAAAATAGCAGTAGAGCTAAAA
>NC_085879.1:27557620-27565120 GCF_034702125.1 Engraulis encrasicolus
ACTGTATTTTATTCTATATGAAAGCAAACATGTTGCCGTGGCACAAATGTGCCCTTTCGCATTCAAGAATTCCCGTTCAAGGCTAAGCAAAGGATTACTGGACTGTGCGAGGACTTTATCTGTACCAGAACAATGGAATGCCCAAACACAACAGAGTTGCGTCTCCACATGGCAGGCCAAGGACTGTGTGTTCCTTGCCTGATTATCATAGACTTGCAATCGAGATTCGATCTGCAGCGCCGCCGAAGGTGTTGCGTCACTAGGAGGGCGCAGCCTGGCTAGTGTGTTCGTGTGTTTGTGTGTGTGTGTGTGTGTGTGTGAATGAATTAATCTCTATCCGGGTACGCCCCCTTTTCCCCTTAGCGGATAAGAGATAATTGTTATCAGGGAAAATCCTTCAATAAATATGACTTATGGCTATTACATCGTTTAGAACGAGTGGGGAAAATGGTAGCTGACGGTTCTCCCCATCCGCTCTCCAAGCCGGTTTGAAACTTAATTAAGGATTCTCTGTGTCTTTCATTTCAGGTGTTTCATATTTACAAATGTTAAGGGTTTGAACCTAACATTTACTTGGTCCTTCGAACCGGATCCCAAGATACCCGACGATTCCAGCACGCGAGGAGGGAACCAGGAAAGTCTGTGGCCACAGCACTAAGACCCGTTTCCGGGACTGGTCTCTCCCTCGCAGGCTGGGATCCGACGGTTGACGGGAATCTTGAAAAGACCAGAGAATCGTGAGTAGGCCTACATTTTTATTTTTATTTAAAAAGGATTGAATGAAAAAACGGTAAAATAAGAGAAGACAAAACCCTGACAATTCTAGACTCTATCAGGTAAAAAGGGAGGCCAGACTCCTCTGTGTCGTTGAACAAGTTAAATTCTGAAGACTACGTAAAGTAAAGTACGTAGTACAGGTAAAAAGGGAGGCCAGACTCCTCTGTGTCGTTGAACAAGTTAAATTCTGAAGACTACGTAAAGTAAAGTACGTAGTACGAGTACGAGAAACTAGTATGAGAAACTAGTTTAAATTCTGTGTTCTCTGCGTTGAGAGAAAGTGTGCGTGAAAGGATTCGTATTACCACTCGGTAATACGTTTCATACCAATACAACAAGGTTCAAATAGCGAGTCTTTGTGGAAGCCTGTATGCAAGAAGATTCCACCTGTGAGGGGCACGTATCCTCGGAGGTTGAAGTGAATCTTACCACAAACGATCGTTGATCGCTATCTTGTTGAAAAGTGTATCCAACAATAGAGGCACTGTAGGTGTTGTGACGTTGGACTAAATTCATAGAGACAAAATGGGGGGCAGTAACAGCAAAAGAAGTGAAAAGTTCCTTGATGAAATGCAATGCAAGGACTGGAAAATCGTGCATAGAGAAAATCCTAGTGCAGTAGCACCGCTGTGTTACTGGGTAAAAAAACTATGGGTTTAATGGAAAGTTGTCTACAACAAACCTAACATTTATGGCCTGGCCAGCAGGGCCAACAGGAACACTAGAATGAACACCAAAACTATCACGGCCAACGTCGAGGCCAACACCAAAATTCCTGACTAGACCGAGAGCACCAGTATCGACCGTATGGGCATGGCCCCTCGGCCGATGACTGGTTTGATGATAATGAGGAAACGGACGGGGATGTGGAAGAGGTAGACGTCGTTCTAAACTTAGAGGGATTGTTTTACCAAGAAAAAATTAGACCTGAAATTACCCTTCTGGTCCAAGGGACCCCCGTACGTTTCCTCTGTGACTCTGGTGCTAGCCGCACTGAAATGCAGGAAATAGCAAAAATAGCAAAACTAGTGTGAAAAAGCAAATGACAGCCATTTGGATTACTCACTGAGCAGTTAATGTCTCAGATAGCCTACCACATAATAATAATAATAATAATAATAATAATAATAGTAATAATAATAATTGTATTTGTATAACACTGTGTCATACAAGGCAAGTAATATGGATATCTGTTTGTCTGTCTGTGTGGGCCCTATTTGTTGTATGAATTGTCCTAGTGGGACACCCCACTGTGTGTGAGAAAGATTGTATATGTGTCTGTGGAGTGTACGTGTGTATCTGTGGAGTGAGTGCCTAAATATGTCTGAGAGTGGAAGAATTTTTTTTTGAGTGTTTAGTGAAGGTACTCTATTGTGTTCAGAGTTAGCTGGAGCTTGGGAGTGCACATGTTGAAACAACATTTTTAAAATAAGAATAAGCCTTTTATTTTATTCTACAATTCAACTTTGAGGTGTAGGATTTTGTCATGATTTTGTTTTTCCACACATTCTTACCCATTTATTTTTGATTAGGAGAAAACGGGGTTGTGGAGTTATGTTGTTTCTTTACTATTTTCAATTGAAAGTTAACATGTTAATGTTTAAGCCTTTAAGACACGGCATTATAAATTAGCTGTTACCAGAATGGCAATGACCAAGTCATAATGTATTACTAAAGGCCCCGTGCACTGTCATGGTAGTGTAGTGTAGTTGCAAAAGAGTTTGCTTTCATGATTTACAGTACCAAAATGTCTTTGTTTCTTCTAAAGAATAGATGAAGCTTTCTCCTTGTTCTTATTTATTTTTATTTTTTTAAAAGAACAATGGGTTTGAGATCTTGAAATAACGCAGGCGTTATTTGATGGCCCAAAGGTGCTGTGAGTAAACCCAATTTGGACCTGGTCTGAGAGTTAGGTCACATGTGCTGAACGTTTCTAGAAATTTAGGTTGTCATTTTGTTTTTATTGACGTTTAACTATGACTTATTTCTTTGTTTTATTTCATCGAATTTCTTGCCTTATTATGTTCTATTTTGATGAGTTATTGATCAATGGATCATGGGTTTGGTTTAAAAAAAAAAAAAAAAAAAACCCTAAAAGTTGGGTAGTAGTACTCAAATACATTTCCAATGCAATTATGATCTGGAACTTTATTTTAATGACAATGTTGACTCTGATAAACCAGAAAAAAACTAGACTCTGAATACACAGAGGCGCTTGACAAAATCACCCCAGCAAAGATAACAGTGTCCTATGTGTAGATGTTTACATTAGCTCGGATAGATATTAAAAGGCTCAGAGGCTCTCTCTAAGTAGCCCAAGGTCTTCTGCAGGCAACCCTTATCAGACACAGCAGGCCCAAACTATCAACATGCAAATTTCTGTGGCAGAGACAGAAAGACACTTAATAGTGAAACCTCCAACAGTGTATGCTAAACCACCTGTTTGTCACTGAAAAGACAATAAGAAATAAAAAAAAAAAAAAAAAAACTGAACACCGACCTAGATAAACAATACCAAAGCTTAAAGTTATGTTAAATATCTATCATTGTCATTAGTTTAATACTGTAAGTGTGAACATTGCTTCACATGGTGTGTGATGAGACATGTCAATGTTCTCTATTTGCTTTTAAAAGTTTGAATTTGATGACGTTGGGGTCCTTATATTTTCATTTGTTTGATTTATAAACAAAGAGACAGTTGTCTAACTCTGTCTTTTCATTTCAGTCGTCAACTTGCAATCAAAGTGAAAACTGATTGCCAATAAGGTTTTAGTTCCGTTACAAAATGTTTTATGTAGCCGATACATGAAGTCAATAATTTTTTGCTCTGATTTGATTTCAAATTGATCTGGCTTGAGTGTACATGAAAGAAAGTTGTTTTCCCTATAATACTTTTTTTTGTGTTCTTTGAGGAACAGGCCCAGTGTTATGGAAACGAGCTGAAACACAGCTGATGTGAATGGAAGGAACCTAGACAATACAGTAATCTTCTGTTCTGCTGGCGCCAATTCCACCATTACTTGGATGGAGGGCAGGGCCGCTGCTAAGGTTTTGGAGGCCCTAAGCATAACTGGTCACCCATCCCCCCTCCTCATAATTAAATAATAATAATAATAATACTAATACTAATGATAATAATAATAATAATAATAATCTACTAACTAATAAAACTAATAAATGCACATTTTCTAATGTAATTCAATATTTTTTCCATGATGTTTTTTTAGTAAATTTCAATCTAAGAAGCCCCAATTCTGGGGGCAAAGTGGTCGGTGCCCCCAAGCACTGGATGGGGCCCTAAGCACTCCGCCTACTCTGCTTATGTCTAGCAGCAGCCCTGATGGAGTGTATTCTTTTTTTAGTTTTTTTTTTACGCTCTCAGAGACTAGGAGGTAGTGTTCTATTATAAAGGGATCTTCCCTCGTGCAGTCTTATAAAGAGTCTTTGAGGGATTGATTTGGCTCTTTGTTCTTATTATACGAGACTTGCTTCTTTTCCTTGAATGGAGTTGTCTTTGTCGCACACAGAGGAAAGGAAGCCGTCGTCCTCTTAGGTGGTCTTTTAAGGGATTCAGCTGGTGTTGAGTCATCATGAGAAGCCCTGGGTGTCAGTGGTAATTGACACCATCCCCTTGTGTCTTCTTTTCCCTGTTTGCTTTTAGGTTCGCGGCTTTGATAGGTAAAAGCCTGGTGGATGAATGTCATGTTGGAGAGAAAGGGCTCTTAATTAAAAGACAAAAGGCCAGAGGCAGAGATCTTGTTTGATATAGGGGTGAATTCGGGTAAATTGGGCCACTTTTTTTGCATATCAGTGAAAGGAAAAAAGTGGCCCAATTTACCTGAGTTCACCCCTACGTAAGGATGTGTAGACATAACCTGGTGCTCATTGAGAGTTTGGTCTGGCCAACCCGCTCTGGTTCTAAGAAGAGCGACTAACCACTAGCCTGATAAACCAGACTAAATGTGAGACTGGATGTATAATTTAGTCTAGCCCCGATGAACGATACATCCGAAGATTGTTGATGAGAACAGCCCGTTGTCTTTCAAACCGTGCCTGTGCCTATAGGCCGGCGCTCTGACCAATCAGCGCTATCTTTCTCGTTGAAGTGCTTTCCCAACGTTGCGAGCTGCGTCGTCACTTCCTCAAAACCCTGCCCGCTTTGATTAAAAAATCTCTGCGTTGTGATTGGTTTGCCAGATTCTTGGCAAGCCTGGCAGACCACTGATTATAATGACCCTAAACATACACCTAAGTGTGAGTGAATCAGTGATTAAGTATGACACCCGATCTGCGTGTTTGAAGTGTTTTGAAGTGGCTTATCTGCTCATTTTCACATTATGTTCGATAGGCGACAAAACTTTTGTCTTGTGAAAATCTGCCCTGTCTGTGTTCAATAAAGGGTCAATCTTTCTTTGGTGCATGAAATTTATTTTTGTACATACATTTTCATTCGGGAGGGTTGTAGTTTTCATATGAGTGACTTCTGAAGCCAAGTGATTAATTGAAAGTCAGGTTATTAGCTGTTATTCCAAACAGATGGATAGGCGACAACTCTTTCGGAGAGTAGTGTATGAGAGAGAGATAAATCATGCAGGTTCTTTTCCGCTATCCACTTTACGTTGGGTGAAAGCCCCTTTAGGAGACCTTTGATTAGGAGACCTTCGGAGTCTTGAGGTTGAGAACGAATAGAGTCCCCTTAGCACTGTAGATGGCGGTAGCGCACGTCTTGTGCAAACACCACGAAGAAGGAGGGACAACGCCCCCTTAGGAGACCAAATTTTGAGCACACTCCTTTGCATTGGATTGGTTTTAACATATCTTACTCTACTAGACAATTCTTTGGTATAACCATCTCATTCTGGTTGGTCCAGGGAACACTGAAAGCCCACCAATAAATCCTCGCCTCCTTAAGTAAAGAAGGTGATGGTCGCTGAGCTGATCCTTATGTCATGTATTCCACTTAAGTAATTGCAGCCTATCAGACCTCTGACTCACAAGAAATATGTTTATTACTTCAACCAGGGATCAAATGTGTACTGCAATTGTGTGCTCAGCTATTTCAACCCTCCCCCCCGACCACAATACCGTCATCAACCTTGCTCTCTCGCTCTCTCTCTCTCTCTCGCTCATGCACACGCACTCACACACACACGCACGCACACACAAACACACACACACAATAACACACACACGCGCGTGCGCACGCACACATACACACAGACACAGACACAGACACACACACACACACACACACACACACACACACACACACACACACACACACACACACACACACACACACACACACACACACTAGCGCCCTTCAGTGAAAGCGGTAAAGAGGAAGCAGTTTTGTTCACCACCAGACCGCAAACTTCCCTTGTCTATGTCTGTCACCTCCTCTGCTCCCTGTCTACCAGACCTGTCATCTGCTGACAGTCTCTCTGAGCAGTTTAATTAAATCTATTGAGTTTGCATAAGCGACAGAGCGGCGGCACGGTATTATGCTGTAGGCAGCCACCCATCTCGTTTTGCCTCCAGCGACATACGCACGCACGCACGCACGCACGCACGCTATCAAACAGCAAAGCTATTTCAATTCCTTCAGTAGACACACACACACACACACACACACGCCCTCGCCCCGACCTCCCCCTTCAACCTCTTTAAATATCACAACTCCACCCACCCACCCACACACCCCCCCTCTTCCTCCTCCTTTCCTCCAGTTCCCCCGCGCTCTGACGGCTTGTTAATTGCCTGCGACTCCAAGCGACGGAGCTTGTCCCGTAATTGTGTACAGGGTCTGCCGGCGTCTGGCCTCCCACTGCTCTGCTTCGCTGTATTCGTGATCAGCGGTATATATACACCGGGGCCTCTGACAGCTTTGGCTGGGCCTGGGGGAAAAAAAAGTCATCTGAAAAGCCACCCCATTCAATACATACATACAATGTGATGGGGATCCAATTCTGGGCCCCCCCACTCTCTCACTGGGCCTGGGACAGCTGACCAGGTTGCCACGCCCTGCCACCCCGGCCCTGTTTGCTGCAGTGTCTGGGGTAGACTTTATTTACGGTCCCCCTGTGCCGCTCTGTAGCTCCGCAGGTGTGGGAAGAGTTCCCGGGAGGCCTCGCATCCATCAGCCAGCTATTGGCAGCCCTGACGGCTGGCCTGCATGCATGCGAGTAAAGGGGTCTGGTCGTCGACTCAGGGGTGGGTGATGGAATTGCTGGAAGATCCACGGAGGATGCAATCTGCTCTGCCCTCCATCCAGCCCTCACCCACTTGGACAATAAAGACTCATATGTGAGAATGCTGTTCATTGACTTCAGCTCAGCATTCAATACCATAATACCACAACAACTCATCAGAAAACTGGACAAACTAGGTTTCAGCACCTCCCTCTGCAACTGGCTGCTGGACTTCCTGATGCAGAGACCACAAGCAGTACGGGTAGGGAATAACACCTCAAGCACCCTGACCCTGAGCACGGGGGCTCCGCAAGGTTGTGTTCTCAGCCCCCTGCTGTTCACGCTGCTGACACATGACTGCACAACGACCCACAGCACTAACCATCTAGTGAAGTTTGCGGATGATACAACACTGGTGGGCCTCATCACTAAGGGCGATGAGACCCACTACAGAGAAGAAGTAGACCTGCTGGCCAGATGGTGCAAAGACAACAACCTCCTGCTGAATGTCAACAAGACCAAGGAGATTGTT
>NC_085879.1:27567620-27570120 GCF_034702125.1 Engraulis encrasicolus
AACAGCATCTCCGTCTGCATATGGAGGCATTAGGCAGTCCGTTTGAAGCAAATGTTTACCTCGTGTGAAGAAGACGCAGCCTACATCTGTGGGGCTGGCTGGCATGGCTGGCTTCCTGTCTCACAGTGGCCTGTGAAGGTGCGTGTCTGCCTGTGCTGAATACTCAGATGACCTCCCCACATTAAACTTATACAGCCCTGCCCAGCAATGTCCTCATTTGAGGAATTTCACTTGGAAGAGCTTTCATGCTCTTTATTCACTAGTGAATGTCAACATTCAGCCATATTGACTTGGGGGAAAACACGGAGGAGGCACCATTGACAAAAACACAAAAATTGGATACATACTCAGGCCCGTAGCCAGGGGGGGTTCGAGGGGTTCGTTCGAACCCCCCTCCCATCCCCCACCCCCACTCAAACCCCCCAACTACGTTGCATCCCCCCACTTTGACTGGAAGGAAGGCCATTTCATCCTCCTCACTAATAAAATAAGCTTTTAAAATAAAATAGTGAGTGTTTGCCTGTTAAAGTAAGGAAATTATGTTAAGAGTGGGGAGCAACAGACTAACAACAGCAACAACAGACTCATGACAAACTTATAATGAATAAAATATGTCTCAATTAAATTTGAAGTGTGCTCGTGTATTTGGGGGACATTGGAGTAGGGAGCCAAATGAAGTCCACTTTAGGGGGAAAAAGATCCCCCCCACCACAATGCTGGCTACGGGCCTGATACTTGCAACATTCGACTTGCCTCTTGCTGAAGAATGTGGTGAGATGTCGCACTATTAAACTGCATAGTTTTGGCATCATTCCTAATATATTTTCACTTTTTGATGTGACACTGCGTGGCCGCGAGCACCACCATTTTAACATGGTGGAAAACTTTCAGCTAGCACAGGTTTTACGCATGATTCAGACGCGATTGTGATGACACTTCGGCTAAAGGCGGGCATACATTGTGCGACATTTTCAATCGTGGGTACAGTATTACGATGGGTATTATCACACTGCACGAGGGAATTGCAAGTTTTAAAAGTTCTCATCTTATGACTCACGTCCTCACACTATACGAGCCGTGGGTCGGATGTGAGCAGAATGCTCACACTGTGCAACACGACAGACTTGGTTTCCGGAACGGCAGATGACAAAAACGTGGAGGAAATGCACACCTGAGGTGAAGAAGAGGATGTGCTCAAGAGCGAATCAAGTTGCCTTGTCAATTTGTGCAAGAAATTGGGTCGATTCCCAAAAGGTTGTGCAAGTGACAAATCATGGCAAAATCGGGCCAAACGTCACACAGTGTATGTCTGTGCTTTATCTGGCCCCCGATATAATCTTCATGTTATGCAGCTTCACATGGAAAAATACATATTTTGTAAAGGAATCTTAGAAATGATCATTAATAATAACTTATAATGAAGTTATATTCAGTGGACCTATAGAAGGTGGGGTCTGATTTAAAGGTGGCTGCTTTAAATATAGGCCTAAAGTGCAGGGGGAGTTTGTGTTTGTAGTACGGCCCTCTGAGGACTTTTACGGCCCTTGGAGGAATTTGAAGCGACCCCTCGATTAAAAAAGGTTCCCTGCCTCTGCTGTAGTCCCTTATGGTCTCAGTGGGGAGTGCAGTGGCTTGTGTTGCCCAGCTCACCCTCACTTAACTCTGCTGCCATTGCTACCATCGCGCTGTACCCCAGAAATGACAGCTGGGCAACACACACACAAACAACCTCACACACACACACCCTCCCACACACACACGCATATACACGCACACACAAACATACTTGCGCACACGACGCACACGCACACGACACACACATGTGCGTGCACGCATGCACACGCGCGCGCACGCACACATGCATACACACACACACACACACGCACACCCACACACACACCGGGCCCTACTCTATTCCCAAGCTAACTTATCACTGACATGGTGAAGACACCCACACAGGGCACAGGGGTGCACTCTGTCAAATGCTGTATGTCCTACACACACACACACACACACACACACACACACACACACACACACACACACACACACACACACACACACACACACACACACACACACACACACACGGAGGCGTGCATGTACACACACGCACACACGCATGTGCAGGTGCAATTTTGTGTCATTTGTGAAGCAGGGAGACTGATATGTTTTGGTAAGGCAGAGCTGTGTGTGTGTGTGTGGGGGGGGGGGGTGTGCATGAGTGAGTGCACGAGTGAGTCTCTGTGTGTATGTGAGCATTGCTGGGGATTGTGTGGATAGTGGATGGTCAAAAAATGTCAGAGTGTGTGTGTGTGAGTGAGTGATGCCTGAGTGTGAGAGTGTGTGAGTATGTGTATTTGTGAGTATGTGTATTTGTGAGTATGTGTATGTAAGCCTGTCTGTATATAGCTGGGGATTGCGTGGATGGTGGATGGTCAGATGTCTAAGTGTGTGTGTGTGTGTGTGTGTGTGTGTGTGTGTGTGTGTGTGTGTGTGT
>NC_085879.1:27575120-27592620 GCF_034702125.1 Engraulis encrasicolus
TCTCTCTCTCTCTCTCTCTCTCTCTCTCTCTCTCTCCAAAGATCACCATTGCATATTTCTGCAGTGCTAAGGATGCTGCTGCTAGCCCAAGTACAGCCAGTCGCGATGCCCTGAGAGATCTTTAAACACGCTGTGTAAGATGGTGCTGTAACTCAAGTGTCCTTACTGAGCGGAATACATGAATGGCTAATGCGATGCGGCCCCATCCCAGGACCCAAGTGACTACTTTAGTTAAGTTTCACAAAAAATACTACAGGGATGTTAAGGGGTGTGTTTGGGGCACTAAAATTTGTATTTTATATCTGTTTAGGGATGATGTGTGCTGAGTGTAAAAAATGCTGAATACAAAAAAGTGGCTTAACCCTAGACAAGGCAAGGCAAGGCACTTTTGTTTCTATAGCGCATTTCATACACAAAGTCATTCAATGTGCTGTACAGTGATATAAAACCATGCAAAAGCAGAAAAGCAAGAGAGAAAAGCAAAAAAACAAAAAACAATAGCAGCTGAAGGCGTGCAAGAAACAATAGCAGCTGAGGACATGTGGTAAAAGATAATAAAAGCACAAGGTAGGGTAGATAAAAACAAGATAAACGACGCAAGGATAAAAACAAGAAGAATCACACAACAAATACATTTCATATCTAAAAGAAGGCATCTGAAAAAACAGGTGATACAGGATCAAATGTGCAAACTCTGAGCGACGCCAATATCAAATCGCTTTACCTGCATGACTAATGGAAAAACACATGTTTGGGGGTGCGGTCGCTCAATGAGCTTTATTTTTTCAATTATGCCGGTGACGTGGGTTCGATTCCAGGCCGACGTCTTTTGCTGATCCTTCCCCCCTCTCTCTCCCACTCTCTCTAACTGTCCTGTCCTGAAGAAAGTCATAAAAAACCCAAATACATCCTACAGAAAACTCACATACTAACAAGCCCACAGCCCCTGAAAAGCACACATGCACACCCATCAACACAGACACTTATCCCCCCAACACCCCACTAAGCAACACATACAGTACACACACCAACCCATCATCATCCCAAGAGCATCTTCGAAAGTACTCAGCAGCTTATGCTCCCAAACTCCCAAATTTGGCTCTCTTTTCCCCCCTCCCAAATCCTCATAAGCATCTCCCATTATGCGCGGCCCCGAGCCCGTATTCCGCATTCCGTATTAAGCGTTCTGCAGCTGTTCTCTCTCCTGATGCAAGCCAACATCCACTTCATCAACATCAGCTGCCTTGGCAAGAGCCGGATATTACCCAAAGGAAAATACTACTGGCCGTTAAACAGCTATCAATATCCAGCTCCACCCCCTCCCGCCTTCCTCTTTTTTCTGTCTTTTCCCTGCTGCGAGACCAGGGTGGAGATAGGCATCAGTGTGAATTTTGAGGACAGAAAATATAAAGCAGATGAATGGTGTTCAGGAGAAAAAAAAGTTTGATTTCAGGTGCCTGTTTCAAGTCTGATGCTGAATAGCATTGTAAAGGGGGGAAAGAGCTGATACAGTTACTATAGTTTTACGTCAAAAAAATAATAATATAAAAAACTTGATTTCAAGTTTGATGCCGAGTAGCATTGTAAAAGGGGGGAAAAGCTGCAGTTACTATATAGTTTTACGTATCTTGTTCGGAAATATTTAACTAACCCTTTCTTTGAAGAGTGTACATGACTTGTCTCTGTCTTGTATTTGTCATAGGAATGCATACAGTATAAATGTCAGGAATATCAATGAGCCATTATTGTTTTTTAGGATTGTTGTCATGATGTGTCATTCCATGGGTGAGCGGTTAGGGCGTCAGACTTGCATCCCAGAGGTTGCCGGTTCGACTCCCGACCCGCCAGGTTGGTGGGGGGAGTAATCAACCAGTGCTCTCCCCCATCCTCCTCCATGACTGAGGTACCCTGTACCGTCCCACCGCACTGCTCCCCATGAGGCGCCACTGAGGGCTGCACCCTTGCACCGGTGAGGCATAAATGCGATTTTGTTGTGTGCAGTGTGCAGTGTGCAGTGTTCACTTGTGTGCTGTGGAGTGCTGTGTCACAATAACAATGGGAGTTGGAGTTTCCCAATGGGGTTTCTTTTTCTTTGTCATTCGGTTTTTGGAATGTCAATGACACCCATGGCAAACAACGTCAACTTGACATTCCAAAAACTGAATGACCCATTATTACACGTTATAAACATCAACAATGTGTCATTAATGTTCCTGACATGTGTCATACATGGCACCCTTATGTAAACCCCTTCAAGTAAAGTGTTACCAATGTTTCTGGCTTCAAAATAAAAAAAGGTGAATACTTGTACAGTGTATTCTTAAACGCAATTTCGTTGTCAAATTCGTTTGTCAATGACAAATAAAAGCTCTTGATTCTTGATTGTTACCGAGAGTATAGAGTTGAAGGGGAAAACATGTGTGTTGCAGCAAGCGTATGTATACATCTGATGGGTACATTGCATTACTGGGATCAGATTTCTCCCTGCTGCTTCATCCCAAGTTTTGCATATCACTTGATTAGATTACCACTGGTCCAGGAGTATTTACGTATCTCCTCTAATTGACTTTGATTCTTCTTCAATCCTCCTTTCTTGTTGTGGGACTGAAAATCTTCCTCTCTCGTATAGCCATTGAACTGTTCATTTAACCTTCCCTTCTCACCAAAGTCTCATACCCAGGGCCACTGACCGATTTGGCTGGGCCTGGAACAAAAAAAAAATCTCTGAAACCCCTCATTCCTGGGCCCGGGACAAGAGACCTGTTTGTCCCCCACTATCTGCGGGCCTGCTCATACCACACATGTACCATGCAGTAGGCATGCACGCACGCACGCATGCACACCCGCACGCATGCACACACGCACGCAGAACTACACCTTAGGAAGTATGGGTATATATACCCCAGTGGGAGGAGATTTTTTAATATTTAAAAGTGAGCTGTTTGTTGATTGAGCAAAGCTAGCTGCGGTCCCTGCGAGGCGGTTTCAGTTTTGATTACAGCCGCCTAAAGGCTGATGGATGTTTAACCTGTGGGGTCAGCTGCTTTCCACACACGGCCGCCCGCCCGCCCGGTGAAATTAAGTTTCTTCCATGTAGCGCCTGCTTTCATCCAAATTGCTTTTCATAAAGCCCATCACCTCACGTCGACTTCCCACACTGTCATCAGTTTTTTTTCCCCTCTCTCTTTTCTTTTGCACACTCACTACCTTCAAGCACGCATGCACGCATGCACGCACGCACGCACGCACACACACACACACACACGCACACACACATCCCTTACGTTCTTCCTAGCAGGACTTGAAGAGAAGTTTGCTTTAGTAAGAAACTTTCCCCCCACCTCATCCCTATGAAGCATAAAATGTTAAAACAGAATTTAACAAAAAGTGCTGAGCCAGTACTCTCACTCTCTCTCTCTCTCTCTCTCTCTCTGTCTCTCTCTCTCTCTCTCTCTCTCTCGCTCTCCTCCACCATGATGCTGGTCTTCCCTCTCCTCCCCCCGTCTCCTCCTCCTTCACTTGAAAGAGCAACGATCCTTCCTTTCCTTTCCAGGACTCTGCTACCACCTCTGCCCCTTTGAGGAGGTGATACCTTGGAGCATTTTGTTGGCTGCAGATTTTACGTAACATGAGGAGGCATGGATGGAAACAGAGAGAGAGAAAGAGAGAGAGAGAGGGGGGGGGTATCGAGGGTGTGGATGAATAGAAAAGGAGTAAGGAGGAGGATAAGATGGAGAGACAGATATGAGGAGGAGGAAAGAAATGGAGGAAGCTAGAGAGAGAAAGATCACAGAGTCGAGAGAGAAGTTAAAACAAGTCAGAGGGAGAAAGAGAAAGGGATAGAGGGAAATTGAGGGAGATGTGCAGTAGCCTACATTTTGATGGAGAGTAAAGATGGAGGGATGGATTCAATGAGGAAAAGACAGTGTTGTTGAAGGAGTATAAAAAATGAAAGGGAAGCAGAGGATGGAGGGACACAGAGAGCCAAGGAGAGAAGTGATAAGCGAGTGGAAGAGGTACAGATGGAGGGTGATAGGAACGATAGGAAAGATAGAGAATGAGAGACGTGTTCAGCAAGTTTTAAGAAGGGGAAAAGAAGTAGAGAAGGATAGAAAGAGGAAAAAGAGATCCAGATAGAGGCATGCAGGACGAGAGAGAGAGAGAGAGAGAGAGAGAGGGGGGGGGGGTATAAAAATCAATCAATAAAGAAAGAGAGAGAGGGAAGGAGAGAGAGAGAGAGAGAGAGAGAGAGAGAGAGAGAGAGAGAGAGAGAGAGAGAGAGAGAGAGAGAGCATATTGGCTTTGCTGTGTCTTGCCTTGTCTTGTCTCTTATCTCCTCTTCGACTCCTAACTTTTCTCCTGAGATTTCTCGCTCCGTACACACTTCAAAGGCCAAGCTTGCAATGCTAACCTCTATTTTGGGGCCAAAGGAAGTTGAGTTTTTTTAATTTGTTGTGCCTTTCCTTCAACTTATTTTGTGCTTTCACTGTTGTGTCGTGTTTTCTGGCTTATTATTTTCCTCCCTTTTATGTTTTTTTTTTTTTTACTCATAATACCCAGCGGCCTAAGCGTGAAACTTGTTGCCGATTTCTTTTTTTTCTTCTTCTCTATGTGCTGGTGAAGAGAGCAAGAGAACAAGAAGAGGAAGGAGGAGAGAGAGAGAGAGAGAGAGAGAGAGAGAGAGAGAGAGAGAGAGAGAGACAGAGAGAGAGAGAGAGAGAGAGAGAGAGAGAGAGAGAGAGAGAGAGAGACAGAGAGAGAGACAGAGACAGAGACAGAGACAGAGACAGAGACAGAGACAGAGAGAGATCAGATATGAATTTCAAGGTCTCTGTAAAAGTAGACAACAGCTGTATCCTTCCAGAGAAAAAAAAACAGTTTGTTTGTGAGGTGGTGTGAAAGGAAGAAGAAACGCGAGTTCCTTTGGCTTTGCTCAGCTCTATACGCCCATTTGTCATTCCTGTTTCATGACAGACTTTCTCTGAAAAAGAGGCCCTTTCTTCTCTGTTTGCGTGAGGTATGGATTTGCCACATTCATTTCAGAAAGAAAAAGTTTTAATCTTCGTAGCTACATTTCAGTTTGGAGAAACAAACTATAGAGTCTAGTGTAAAATGCATTAGCCATGTGCATATACGGCCCTGTTCTGGTTTCTTTCAGCACTCCAACACAATCACAGCACTAAACAAAGATGAAGATGGACAGTATAGCTCAGATATTGTTTTGGAGAGAAGACAGAGAGGTGGAGCAGTGATAACAGAGAGAGAGAGAGAGAGAGAGAGAGAGAGAGAGAGAGAGAGAGAGAGAGAGAGAGAGAGAGAGAGAGAGAGAGAGAACGAGAGAGAGACAGAGAGACAGAGAGAGACAGAGGTGAGGTGAAATATCAGGTGTGAAAAAGACAGATGTATAGAGAGGTTTGTGTGTCTGAGAGAGGGATGAGAAAAACAGAGAGAAATGGTTAGAGACACACAATATATTGAATGAGGTGGTGAGGAGGAGAGGGGGAAGAGAGGAGGAGGAAGGAAACGGAGGAGAGAGTGAAATCTGGAGAGAAAAGGTCAGTGGCGTTGTGGCATGCGATGCAATCCGCACGGGCATGACTCGGCACAGGGAGGCGATGAGTTTTAGTGAGATTAATCTATCGCCATGGTGACAGCTAGTGTCGTCTTTAAAAAGGTCACCCATGGCAATTGGACACCCCGCGGCTCCGGCTAGGGGCACGGGAGCGTATCGGACGCGATCGGATCAGATTGGACCCGACTGTGGCTGCGGCTGGCTGCAGCAGCCTGGCATGGGGCCACATGACGTGTGGCAAAGGTCACCAGCGCCCTGCCAGCCCTTGGATTGACCAATGCTTAAGTGTTACCCTGGTGCCCACACACACACACACACACACACACACACATTGACCGATGAGACAAGCTGTGTCTGTAGGTTTTTTCTACAGTGCTTAAGTGTTACTATAAGGCTTGTAAGAACCCAAAACGTAATAACTGCCCATAATGTAATAAGTAAGGGTTAACGTTCGGCGAGAAGGTCGCTACCGTGGAATAGCAGCACGACAGAGAGAATCTTTAGACCCCGACGCGGAGCGAAGCGAAGCGACCGACGCGCCGAAAGTTAACCCGCTTATTATATGGATATATTTAAATGATTCACACATGGCGGGGACATTTCTTTAGGCCTATTTAATGTTAAGTCTGTTATAGTTTTTAATGTCAAAAGATTGTTACTGCGCAAAAACAAAACAGTGCCGTTGTGGAACACCGCTAGGCAACAGCTAGGTAGCCAGGACAACAGGTGTTGTCTATCCCCAAGCAGCAAAACACGTTATTTGAACCAATTGACACGTTTTTTAACGGTGTCATTTAGGTGTTGAATAAAACCAACGTGTCAAACACGTTTGTGGAACGTTTTCTTTGACACGTTTGCAAAAACACCTTTTAAAAACGTTCAATACAAGTTTAGGTTTAGTGTCAAATGACACGTGAAAATATCAACGCATCTTACACGAAATCTGAACGTACAAATTTAGTGTCAAAAGACACGTTTCTTAAAACACTGATCTGACACCAAATTCGAACATGCAGTTTTGGTGTCAAAAGACACGTTTTTTAAAACACTGATCTGACACAAAATCTGAAAGTACAGATTTGGTGCCAAAACACACGTTTCTAAAACACTGATCTGACACTAATTTCGAACAGACAGATTTAGTGTCAAAATACACGTTTCTTAAAACACTGATCTAGCACCGAAGTCCAAATTGTTATTGTCTGAATTGGATGCAGCTGTGCAGCTCGCGGTTGGCCGGTTGCTAGGCGACCGCTCTGATTAACTGAAAATTCACTTCTTCTTTTGCCTGACCTGACTCTGACAGACCTTCACCCTCTTGTTTTCTCCGTAAACTTTGACTATTTTATCCTTCATCTTTCATATTTTCACCTTCTTGACTTTACCCGCATCCTCTTTACTACCAACTATCAACCCTCCTTTTGACAATTTTTCTTTCTGGATCGACGACGTGAAACTTCAAACGTGAAACTCCGGTGAGTTGTCATTAGCATTTTGCTAATAACATTTACTCATTAAAAACAAAGGGGGCTTTTAGACTGTAATGAAACATGGTTTCCATACTTCTAGCCTTCCGTTACGAACATTGTATTGTACTGGAGACTATTATTTAAGATTACTACAGGTGCCACCTCTGTATTATTGTATTAATAAGGTGAGAAGACATAGAAGTATGTTGATAAGATTTTGTTTCATATTTCATACACGAGTCCCTTGAACCCAACGGACATCACAGTGAAATCCTCGCGACCAGCAAAGCATGATTTTTAGAGTGGGCTCATGCAGCTGCGGCCCATTATGATATTTGTCATGAGCAGGGCTCTAAATTAACTTTTTCCACCACCAGCCAATTTGGCTAGTAAACATTTTTTCTTACCAGTCAAACAGAAGTTCAACTAGCCATTTTTTAATCTTACCAAAATAGGCTATGCATTGGGCTAGTTGTGTTTTTTATTATTATTGTTATTATTATTATCATTATGGTTATTTTATTCAAATTTCCACAACACATAAGCATATTATATATACTTTTTTAAACTTTACCTTAACCTTATTTTTACCTCTGAAAAACAATGAATCACCAGCCACACACACAATAGACCTTTAAACCAAACACACAGCCAAACACTACAAAACCTCACACTCCAAGGAGGGAGAAGAGATGAGAGGAAAAGAAGAGGAGGAGAGGAGAGGAGAGGTCAACACACACACACACACACACACACACACACACACACACACACACACACACACACACACACACACACACACACGTTGTGCAATAATGGATGTGATGTTGTGTGTGCCTATTGTGTGTTTATGTGGCCTACAGTATGATGCTATAGGCACCATTATTTCCTCCAGGAGCTCTTCTCTACCATGCGCAACAAAATAACAAGAAGCCTACGCTATGTTTAACTAAAAGCAAATAATATCACGGAAATGTTCGCTTCCTTTGTTACTTCCATAGCGTACGTAGCGAACGTAGCCTACTCGCACGGGCATAAGGTCTGCCCTTCTTTCCGATGGCGTGGGCTTTCCAACTTATTTGCGCCAGGACTTAAAACATTTGATTTCAGAAGACAACTGACAGCTACGCTCGCACTACTCTGACAGCCAGTTCTCCTCCTCTACCCTTGTCGCTATTTCGTTCCACAACACTCCTGTTATTGAAACTCTTCGGTCAGGTCCTCACAGCTTAAAAGGCAGCCTGTTTAGAGCAAGGTGTGTCGGTATCGGTGAATGCTAATAGTAACAGGCCTAATAGTTACGTTAAAAGTGGTGGCGCGAAAGCGACAGGAGCAATAGTGTGAGCGCACAAGAGCTCTGAAATGCTTTTTATCCTGGAGCACGGAGTGGCTGCTGCTTCGGAAAGCTCACGGTGGGGTGGGGTCATGACGGGAGTGTTTATGGGTAGGAAATCTCGCCGTATCGTTGTCATACAAGCCGCCGCTTACCGTTCACAATTTACTGTAGGCTACTCGGATGCTACTAGCCAAATGGGCGGGTAGGTATTTTTTTCCACTGGCCAAAATTAATTTTCACCCGTGTTTGGCGGGTTGGCGTGTGTTAATTTAGAGCCCTGGTCATGAGCATCACTTGTTGAATAAGTTCTTCTTTTCATGTTTCAGGTGAAACCAACGCAAGCGTCCTCTTCAACATTGACAACAGAAAGCCCAGACACAGACTGCACTCCAGCCCAAGTCCAAGTGGCAGCTTGTTTTTTTTAAATAAACACTTGCATTACACATATGCTTTTCTTCTTTTGCATAACTAGGCTAACTAAGGCTATAATAATAACAGTAGTAATAATGGTAATGGCCTCATAAATGCTATAGGATAAAGCATAGGCCAAATTTTAAGCCCCTAACAGAAAAAGCAAGCCCATGGCGCTGCGGCAGGTTTTATTTTTGGTGTAAAAAATAGGTGTTGAACACGTAATAAAACCCAAATGTACACCTTATTTGTACGTCCGTGGACGTGTTTTTCCGAACGTGTTGTTTGACACCATTTTGAAACGTTTAGAGAACGTGTTGGACACCAAAAAATAACCCTTTCAGAACGTGCTGAGCACGTAATCGGGAACCTACAAATTAACCATATCTGAACGCTATTCTGAACCATTCTGAACGTGTCACTCACCAAAAATAAACGTTAAAAAAACGTGTTGGGCACGTTAATTTGCTGCTTGGGGTCACAGTAGCTGATTAGAGTCTTGTTGAAAAGTCGCTTTAGCAGTGAAAAGTCTTGTTGCCATTGACAGCGGTCTGTTATAGACCAACCCGTCCGTTATCGAAAAATAACAGACGTGTGAACGTTGGGGAGCCCCGTTGAAATGAATGGAGCATTCGACCGATGACGTCACACCATATAATAACTACCCATAACGTAATGATTTGGGCCCATTTGAAACGTAATAAAGCCCATAACATAACAACTTGCCCATAACGTAATAATTTGGGCCCATTTGAAACGTAATAAAGCCCATAATGTAATAACTCTTCCCTACCCATAACTTAATAACATTCTGCCCATAACGTAATAAGTTATTAAGGTATTTTCATCTGTTATTCACTGCATTTCCTACGTTTGGAATCAAATTGTCTTACTAAGTTTTTAGTTCTTATAATAATGACAAACACACAGTATTTTCGATTTCATCAGTAAAATAGCTTTTTTAGTGTAAAGTCAATAACGCAATATCCTGCCCATAATGTAATAATTTATTACGATATGGGCAGAATAATATTAAGTTATGGGTAGGGAAGTGTTATTTTGTTATAGGCAAGTTATTATGTTTTGGGCTTTATTACCTTTCAAATGGGTCCAAATTATTACATTATGGGCAGTTATTACGCTTTGGGTTCTTACAGGGCTGCTGATAATTTTTTCTCTGCAAGTCAAAAAGTAATCTGAAAAGCGTGAGGAAAATTGTTTCTCTGTGTTTAACCACATTAGATTGAAATTAGGGGATTACGGTGAAGCACATACAATACTTAACACTATGGCTCTCGGGTATTAGTGTGGGGAAGGTGGTATGGTCTGTGCTATGAGGTTTCAGCTGTGCTCCAGTCGTGGATCAATTAATGCAAATACTATAGGTAGTAGCACCAAGTCATTATGGATAAACATGTAAATTATGTGGTAAAATTAAACCCAACCCACATGATCATTTTTGTTGATTAATATAATTTGTCAAATTTGTGATTTATCTCCTTTTCATGTCTCCTTATACTGTCCGGTCATGCATCGTAATCAGAGAAATTGTCAAGTGAACACAGAAGGAACCTTTCTGCCACATATAGATATATGTTATGTGAATTTAATTGTTTTTTTGCAGATAACACATTTTGAGATGTGTGAAACCACCATGTCTGCTGTAGTAGGCTATAGAGACCAGATAAGGGAACCCAGATGCATCACACACAAAACACACTGTGCATTTAACCAATCAGGAGCAGCAGGGGATCGCTCATTTGAAGTAGAGAGAGAGGGTTCGAGGCACTATGAAGTCCGCATTGAAAGTCCTTTATTATTACATGGACATTGATATCAATGGTGTCCATGTAATAATAAAGGACTTTTAATGCAAACTTCAGAGTGCCTCGGACCCTCTTTCTCTACAAGTTTGTAACTTTGGATATCGATGAGCACCTGAAGGTTTTACGCAATTACCCCACTGACGCAACTCATCCCCTCTCTGTTTCCCTACATTGAGAGGATTGCTAATTGGAAACTTACTGTAGATGTAAACAGACTCCTGGATTAACTTTTGATTCCTCTCCACAGCTGTTGCTGAGCAGGTGAATGTGGACTTGTTTAAACATGCACTCAGTTTCACTGTATAGTGGCTTCTTTATTATCTCTTTCTGGAGATCTGTGGCTTAAAATTGCCCTACATAGTGTACAACTCTAAGATACATCTGCACACCTCTACGATACGCAAAGCCACAGGGACCATCCAACCTGCTTGCTTCCAGTTTTGTCTGTGATAAATTCTCTGTGTTTAAAGCACTTTTGTTTACAAGTGTGTACTGTGAAGGGGGAGTTTAGCTTGCCTTGACAAGGGGTTTGTGTTGTGTTTGTTGCCCAGGCTGCATTTTCTCTGACTCTTGGAGGTGCTGTAAACATTGCTGACACGGAGCATTGGAACTGACATGGCAACAAATTTAATGGATGTTTTCTGCCGAGACAAACATGCGGCACATAGCTCCATATCCAGGCCCTCCCTGCGAAGAAGATTTTGTTGTCTTTGGAGTACTTTTGTTTTTTGCATCGGTTACACTAATATAAACAGTAAAAAACAATGCGAGGAGTATAGAAAAAACAACACAAGCAGACGAAAATATTGTGAGATCTTTATACTGTATGAGAAGGAGTTTTGCAGTTGTGTTTTTGTGTTCATGTAATTGTATGACGGACACCCTGGTTACATATATTCAGATTAAAAAAAAAATGTTTACATTTAAATACACCATTTGAATAAAAATAAAAACGCCATTGTAACAGGTATGTTTTAGCTCCCCGAAATTGACATTTTTGATACCAGAGTTATAAGAGGAGATTTCTACTGTAAAACTTAATTTGTGTGTGAGAGGGCCAAACACAATATATATCTCTTTTTTATTTTACTTTTTGTGTGTCTGATGTAGTCCTTCCTT
Source organism: Engraulis encrasicolus (assembly GCF_034702125.1). NCBI lineage: Eukaryota > Metazoa > Chordata > Actinopteri > Clupeiformes > Engraulidae > Engraulis > Engraulis encrasicolus. The sequence continues at coordinate 27,586,854 of NC_085879.1, forward strand.
GTGTGTTTTTGCTTGACCAGTCTCCTGTTATTCAGATATGTTTGCATTGGTTGCTTTTATTTTGATTCATATATTCACTCTCTTAAGGTTTTATGGAGCCCTCTACCTGTCCTGAACGGAAGGCTTCAGATGGAAGCTCTTAACATCTGAACGACCTCATCTGAAAACCAGGCTTGCAAAGACTAAATTTTGTGCACATTGCTGCTGTCAGTGGCTAAAACTTTTTTTTGGATGCAAAAATAAAGATGTTTGTCTCCTTCCATTAAGCTCTGTTTCTACCGCTGAAGACGACTGTTTTGGCTTCACCGCTGGCTGCTCATGTAGTCTCTTAGACATTGTGTCTATTAACTTACTTAAGATTTTTTTTACAGATAGCTGAAACTTTCTCAACTGAAAATGTAGTAATGAACGAACATGCATAAAATGTAGCAAATAAACAGTCTTACCTGTGGTAATATTTTGCAACCACATCCCACATTTGCCCAATATATCGTCTTGCAAGACGGAGACTGACATCACTGCACGTCTGTTAATGTTTAGCAGTCGTCACTTACAGCACAGTGTGAAAGATAAAATAGTTAACATGTTTACACCCGTCAGAGTGGTGTTGATGCCTGCTGTGGATGTGAACACGCAGCCCATAAAGCGCAGTCCTACACACATGGTGCGGCTGCTGCTTTGTAGAAAATTGATCAAAAACAAACAAAAACCACCATCAAGACATTGAGGTGTCTCAGGAGATTTTTGTGTTTCAATACATACCTTTTTGGTAACACTTTATTTTAGCATTACCTTTATTAGCACTAATACATACAATGTTAATGCCTGTATAAGTAACTTGTAAGGCATGTACTAACATTTGTTAGGTCCTTACTAAGGTTATATTGGTGTAAATCTCTAATTGTGCATGAATAAGACTTTTGCGAGTAGGCCTACATGCCTAACAAATGTTTGATTTTGCTTAGTGCATGCCTTACAAGTTACTCATACAGTATGGCATTAAGATTGTATGTACGTGTATTAGTGCTAATAGATGTAATGCTAAAATAAAGTGTTAAGAATTTTTTAATATTACCATTTATTTATTTATGCTGCCTATAACAGGTGTAGAGATGATTATTTGTACTCGCTCTTGTTCTCCCTTCGGTACAGAGCAGCCAGCCCCACTTTGAATTCAGCTGCGGTTGTTTTGTTTCCTTGTTTGCTTGTTGAGGAAGATGTGAAGCCGAGCCTGTCAGGAGCTTGTTTATTCTTTAAGACATTTTTTGCTTTCAGAAGAGCATTTTAATGCAGAGGTATCCAGACCACTGGGTGAAGGAAAGGCAAAAGTCAGATATGGGTAAGCGGTTAGGGTGTCAGACTCACCAGGTTGATGGGGGGAGTAATCAACCAGTGCTCTCCCCCATCCTCCTCCTTGACTGAGGTATCCTGAGCATGGTACCGTCCCACCACACTGCTCCCTAGGGGCGCCACTGAGGTCTGCCCCCTTGCACGGGTGAGACATGAATGGAATTTTGTTGTGTGCAGTGTTAACTTGTGTGTGTTGGAGTGCTGTCAGGGAGGGTTGTGATGGGGATGGGTAGACGTTTCCATACAATTGGGAGGAGGCATGGAAGGCAAAGGTTGGAGGGAGCGTGGGGCTGATGACTTGCAAGGTAGAGGAGGTGGTCAGGGAAGCCAACCAGGGAGGGACAAAAGGGTCAGTTGTCCCGGGCCCAGGGAGAGGAGGGGGCCCTTGGTACATTGTATGTATTGGTTGGGGGGGGACCCTTCCTGGGCCAGGCCAAAGCTGTCAGGGGCCCTGGAGGTGGTACAGAGGGGAGGTAGAAAGGCAAAAGAGATGACTGTGGATGGTGGGTCTGGTGTGCAAGAGAGGTGCAGGGCCGTACTAAGATGGCCCAGGGCCTCTAGGCAACAGGTTGCTGTGGCCCCACCCCTGGAAGGCAAACTTTGCAACACAATTACATAGGCAGTCTTATAATTAAGAAGTAGGAATTAAGGCTATGTCTGCCAACTATGGAGAGGACTATTAATAAGATTTACAATGATACTAGACCGATAATTATCACATCTCGACACAATTCTGTAATTCTCTACTCTTGGGGGCCCTCTGGCAGGTGGGGAGCCCTAGGCTTCAGCCATATATAGCCTGTGTGTTAATCCGACCCTGGACTGGTGGGATGAGTGGAGCGGGTTGGGTGTTATGCTAGCCTGATTATCATCGACGTTCACATCTCTTCAAGACTTGGTCTGACCAAGAGCATAACAATTCACATTTTCCAAACGGCACGGTTGACCCTCCTCCCTTAGTTTGCTAATGGTTGTTTGCTTCCTGACAAAAGTGGGAGGAGTTACCGATTTTTCGGGAGCTCAGATGATATTTACATTGCTTACATTGTGTTATGCTGCTGGAATGCCATGGTGCAGAATGGGTAGACGTGCAGGGGGAGGTGAGGAAGGCAAAAAGTGCAGGGTGGGGCTGATGTTTTGCAAAGCGGAGGAGGAGATCGTAGTGTTGGGGTGGTGTGGAGGAGGAGGAGGAGGAGGAGGAGGTGGTGTTGGGGTGGTGTGGAGGTCGAGGAGGAGGAGGAAGAGGAGGAGGAGGAGGAGGTGGTGTTGGGGTGGTGTGGAGGAGGAGGAGGAGGAGGTGGTGTTAGGGTGTTGTGGAGGTCGAGGAGGAGGAGGAAGAGGTGGTGTTGGGGTGGTGTGGAGGTCGAGGAGGAGGAGGTGGAGCTGGGGTGGTGTGGAGTTGAAGAGGAGGAGGAGGTGGTGCTGGGGTGATGTGGTTTTCATAGGGGAGGGAGGGAGGGGAGGGGAGCATGCTGCTGGTGGTGGTGGTGGATGGGGTGGTGGTGGTGGAGGAGGAGGAGGTGGTGTTGGGGTGGCGTGGAGCAGGATGAGGTGGAGGTGGTGCTGGTGTAGTGTGATGGGATGGGTAGGTAGACTGGATGGGAGAAAGGCGTGCATCATTTGCCAGCGTTGGAACTAGTCTGGGCCTCGTTTCCGAAAGGGCCTTAAGTACTACTTAACGCTACGTGCTACTTAAGTTCACACGTAACACCATCGTAGAGCTTACGGAGCGTTTCCCAAAGCCAACTTAGCAAAGAACCATCGCAGGTTGACACGTAACTCTAAGAGAAATCCACGAGTGATCTGGAGTAGTCTTAACGCGCTAAGATTGATCGTAACGGCATGGCACAGTGGAGACACCCACAGGATATGAAGGGAAACGAAGAAACTTGCGCATAAGATTGCTGTTTTAAGACGCGAGTGGCATGGCACAGTGGAGACACCCACAGGAAAAGAGGAACGTTGCACTTCAAGTTGATGTTTTAAGACGGGAGTCTAAATATCATGGCACCACAGTTGACACTGTAACGAAAATAAGAAGGTAACATTAATTGTGTAAGTGTATAAAATAAAAGCAATGTGTTTGGAAAATATTTTACAGGCAGTAAAATAGTTCAGCTGTGTTTGATAAATCAGGGCATTATTAAACTGTGATCAATCATAATTTGTGTGGGTGCTTCGTGAACAAGAACAAGGCATCCACACGCAAAATAAATAGGGGGCTTCGGCGACCAGAGACAAGAGTGGTGATGTCGGAAGGTCACTACCGAAACATAAAAAAAAAGAAAAACGGTCAGCGAGTCGTTGCGCCCTCTTTCATTTTCAAGTAGCCTACCCTAAGAAAGGGAAGGCGACGCAGAAAAGACACGATAGTTGTAGGCTAAGGGTAAACTATGACATTAAAAAGGCAGCGATGGGGATTCGTGAAGATTTTTTGTTTTAATAACAGCAGACTGTCGTTCAAAATGTTCCTCACAGTTAAAGCCTTGAGTGCGCGGTAGGCCTACTTTGCGCGCCGCTCCCCAAATGCGCAGTCCAATTTGGAACTACTAGGTCTACTTGTCTTCTTAAATATTAAGCACGGTAGCCAACTGCACGCGCTTTGCCTGGTTTAACGGCGTAGCGCGTGGTTTTGCATGATTTCATTGTGTGTGTGCATTTTATTTCATTTGCCAACAATAACTCGATAGTTGCAAACTGCTACAAATGTAGTCCCACCCTTATAGAAAACAACTTTTGATACTGACACACGCCTTACATTTTGTAAATGGTTTAGCAGCATGACGGCGCAGTTCACTCCGAGGACACTTCAGCACCACATATGTGGACAGTGATCCTTAAGAGCGACGCTACGAATGATCTTAGAGGCTGTGCACGCGCGTTCATGTACGAGTTTCTTTGGGAAACAGTCGTAGGAAATCTAAGAACATTCGTAGGATCACTGGTTAACGACACACGTAAGGCTAAGAACCATCGTTATTGTGAAACGAGGCCCTGGTCAAGAGCAATGCAAGTACTTTCTGAGTTCCTGAAAATATGGGAACTCCATATTTTTGTTGTCTGTAAGCAAACAACAATAAACAAACCAAGGGAGGCAGGTCAACCATGCCGTTTGGGAAATGTAAATTGTTATGCTCTTGGTCAGAGCTGAGCTGAGTAGAGATGTGTATGCAACTCAAGGAAGGGGCACAGGAGGCGAGTTTCACCCTTGACATATTGACTCTTTCTCTCTCTCGCTCTCTCTCTCTCTCTCTCTCTCTCTCTCTCTCTCTCTCTCTCTCTCGCACAGACTTTCTGCAAACTGCATTCAGTTTCAACAAAGTTTTACCAGCATGGAAAATGATCAGACCTTCATGTTACCAAAGCAGTAATACATGTATGGACTACACATCTGGGTTTCCCTGTGTAGACATAGATGTGCAAGGGTATAGTCTCTCTGTCTCTGTCTCTGTCTCTGTCTCTGTCTCTGTCTCTCTCTGTCACACGCACGCACACGCACGTACACACACACACACACACACACACGCCTGCATTCCACCAGAGTGTTCTAAAAACATATCTTCACAGAGCCGTGTATTGTTTTGTTGTTGTTTTGGGCTGTGCCAAGGCAAGGTTATTTTTGCTCTGCGGTGACTATTTGTTCCTATCTGTTTTGCTGACGATGAAGACAGATTAACAAACAGAGGCAATAATTACCTGGCCCGCCGCGCCAGCCAGCGGGGCTGTTTTAAAATTGCCATAAATTACCTGCAAAAAAAGACATAAAAAGCGCAATGTGCAGGCCCGCCGGCAGGGGAGGAAAAAGTGGTCAGTTGTTGTCCCCGGCCCTGGGAGAGAGAGGGGGCCCAGAGCTGCCTTCTCATAGCATTGTATGTATTGAGCAGGGGGCCTTTTCAGGGGTCCGTTTCTCGAAAGCGTCTTTGCTATCGTCGTTAGAAAAAAGTCCTTCGTAAGAGCGACTCAACTCTCTCTCGACAACGACGATCACCACTAAATCCAAGGAAACGGTGAGACGGTCTTAAGACGGTCTTAAGACGGTTAGCAACGACAAGAATCGAGAAACGGACCCCAGATGTCTTTGTCCCTATCTCTCCTGGAAAAAGCTGTGGGCGGCCCTGTCAACGTGTTCTGCGCTTTGTATTTTACATTTAGTGGATGGAGAATGTCGCTATGACAGTACCAGAGTTCCCTTCAAGTATGGCTGATAGTCATATAATGATAAACCAGCCTAAATGTCAGACCGGAGTAATTTAGTCTGGCCCCGATGAACGATACCTCGGACGATTGCTGATGAGAACAACCTGTTGTTTTTTCAAACCGTGCCGGCGCTCTGACCAATCGGCGATCTTTGCTTTCCCAACGGTGTGGTAAGCTTCGCCATCACTCCCTCATAACCCGCCCGCTTTGATTCAAAACA
>NC_085879.1:27597620-27610120 GCF_034702125.1 Engraulis encrasicolus
CTCTCTCTCTCTGACTCTCTCTCTCATGCACGCACGCACGCACACACACACACGCACAAACACACACACACACACACACACACCAGCATCCCCATCCCTGCACAATCACGACTGTCGTGGTTTTTGTCTGTCCAGAGACCCTTACTCAGGGTGCTATGATCACAGTAACATCTCTGCTGTACTCTGCTGTGCTGTGTGTGTGTGTGTGTGTGTGTGTGTGTGTGTGTGTGTGTGTGTGTGTGTGTGTGTGTGTGTGTGTGTGTGTGTGTGTGTGTGTGTGTGTGTGTGTGTGTGTGTGTGTGTTTATGTTTATGTTTGTGTCTGTGTGTCTGCGTCTGTTTATGTGTGTGTGTCTGTGAGCCTCTCTGTGTGTGTTTTATTTAACCACGATATATGATGGGGCATATAACCTTTTCCACTCTTACCACCATGTGCCTTATTAATGAATTTATAGATTGAAAACATGAAAAACATGAAAACAACACACACCACGATTCACTCAGAAAAAGTGAGGTGAGGGTCAGGAAGATGAAAACAGAAGGAGGAAGAGAGGTTAGAGTTGAAAGACTGATGACAGAGATAGAGAGAGAGAGAGAGAGAGAGAGAGAGAGAGAGAGAGAGAGAGAGAGAGAGAGAGAGAGAGAGAGAGGGCTCGTTGTTCATACAGAATTTATCTATGCAAGGTAAGACTTACAACATGGAGCTCTGTCTATGTCGTTTGACTTAGAGCTGTCAGCCTTCAGTATCTAATAGGATAATAAAACACAATGATCTCCATAACGCCAGACAAATACATGGGAGAACACACACACACACACACACGCACGCACGCACGCACGCACGCACGCACGCACGCACGCACGCACGCACGCACGCACGCACGCACGCACGCACGCACGCACGCACACACACACACACACACACACACACACACACACACACACACACACACACACATACACAGAGACCAGTCTCTCGTCTCTTGTACAAAAGGATCCTGTTTTGCCGAAGAATAAAGAAACCTCTTCCACACGGACTGTTGGAGAAGAATGAGACAAAAATGTAAAAACGGTTGTAAAAAGACTGCGATGGTCGATTTCTTAGCTTTTTTATTATTCCTTTCAATTCTCAATGCTGTATTCAAATTGGCCCATTATATTTTTTTATATGTGAGAAATGCTCAGAAATGTGCATTTTAGAGTATCACACCAAACGATATCCTCAAGATTGGTAGTGATTTTAGATTTCCCCCCCCTCGTCAGCTCCCATAGAAGTAAGTAGAAAGTAATTTAACACACCATTGTCACTCTTCAAATGCACAATTAAAATCATCTCTCTCATCCGTGCAACATGTAGGCCTACGTATGTGCATGAAAAGTACTTACAACATGGAAAAAAAAAGAAAGAACTAATGCAAAGCCAGAACGTGAATAAGAGGGGAGCATAAAATAGACAAATAATTAAAAAGGAGGCAATATTCAGTCATTTTACGTGTTAGTGGTGCTAGATGATTATGCATTGATTGATATTGTACACAAAGTCAGCATTCAGTTTCTGCAGCTGGTGTTTGCTGTATTATACATATAGGCAAATGAAACCAGATGACAGCTAGTATAACAACGGTAATCACATTTACATTAGCAGACGCCTACACCACAGGCATTCATCAATAAATGATCAGTAGGTCTCACATGCGTGATAACAAGCCTGGAACAGTTTTTCTTTTCAATAATGGAGAAATATGCTCAAAATATCATGGAAGATTTAAGATATGCATATTTTATGCGGCAAAATAGATTCTGGATTTTTTTTTTTTTTTTTGCTCTTTCTTGTGAGTAATTTAGTTAGACGTGCCTGCCCTAATGGTGTCTTCCACCCCCCCCTCCTCCTCTCGTTTCTTTTCCCTAACTGGCTTTTCACCCCCGGATGCCGATTAGCTTGCCTGGGCCAATTCGGACCCGCTCGCTCGCCTGTTGTAATATTTCCTGTGATGAATGAAATCATTTGCACCTCCCCTTCCTTCCACTCCTGACACAAATGGAATCGATTAAAGATGGCCTCCCCCCCTTCTCTCTCTCTCTTGTAAGGGCTCAGATTAGTTATTTCATGCTGCCTTTTTATGTGCAGGTGATTTGTTGCCGTGGCTACCTGGAAACGTGCTCTTAATTGCTTCCGAAGCCCATTATACCTGCAGCCGGCAGGTTGGAGTTGGAGTCCGCTGTGAGCATGAGTGTGTGTGTGTGTTTGTGCGCGTGTGAGCGTGTGTGTGTGTGAGTCCGCTGTGAGCGTAGCGTACTCCTCTGCTGTGAGTGATTTGTTCACCGGGCACGTGAGGTGAGGTGAGGTGGGGTGTGGGGTGGAGTGTGGGGTCATGATGATGGTGAAGGTGCTTTTTGTGGAAGCGGGGGTTTGGGGTTGAATAGGTGGGTTGGTGTGTTGGAGGAGAGAAGGAAAGGGCATTCACTGTACGATTACTTTTCCAACGCTTTTTCAATGCTTTCTCCCAGGAATAGGGCAATAATCATACTGTATGATAGGTCTATTTAAGTCCAATCTGATCAAAAATGTACAAAGCCATGTAATGAACAGTGTGTGATTTCACATGCTGTTAGTGTTAATAATCTAATATTAATGAAAAACAAATACAAGAAATTACTCCATTCGCCATACGCCATAGTATCCCAACTCATGAGGGCACAAACAAAATCTGCTGTGATAAGGTTGTGAAATGGTTGTGCCACGAATATGTTGATCTGTAATGATGTAGTTCAGTGACAGTGCCACCATATGATCCATATTAAAACAGACAGACTGTCTACAATGACCTGTACAATATAAAGCCCCAAAGTGTGTGGTTTTGTTCTTGTAAATTACTTTGTTCCCACCCAAGGGGTTGGGGCATTCTGGGGCCTACATAACAAAACTAAACTATTGTATAGCTTAGCTAGCCTATATTGTACGTACCGGTATGTAATAATAACCCTTTATGGCAAAGTGTTTGTGCTCTGTTTAATTTTGGGAAAGTGTCTAACAGAGGTCCATTAATTGCTTACAATTTCACAACACCACAGCTGTGCTCGCAATTAGTTTTGGACGTTGGTAATTCCAATTGTTTGCTAATGAGAATAATTGGTGAAGAAGAAAACTGAAGGGTTTTGGTTATTATTTACAAGAGCTATTTACAGTCATGACGAGGGCACAAACCAATGTTGCTTTTCCAAAACATGGTGTCTTGTAGTACAGTACTCATGGCGATGCATGATTTCATCTTTATTCGGAAGAGGTTACATGGTTCAAAGCAGCAATGGCTTTTTGAAGAATAAGACTGCCTCTCAATGGAGTGCCACAGCCTTGAAGTTGTACGGAACACTCGGAAGACAACACTCAAAGCCTCTCAAGCATTTCAAACGACCAAGAATGGAACAGGCTTGTAAGTGTGGAAGTGAACATTACTGCAGTTCCATTTTGGCCACTACATTCTTATTTCCCACTGATTTAAACTGTACAGATGATCGTGTGGCAGTATTTCTATTGTGGTGCAAGTTGAAAACAAGAACAGCACTTGAAAATGTTTTTAATAAAACTTTTTATGTCTTAATATCAATACATTTACATTTTCTGCGGTCTAAAGCAACACAAACGCACTGGCCACAAACAGTGGCCAAGTTGCGTTAAGTTATTTTAAGCTATTTCAGAAACAGGCAAGGCAGGCAGCCGCTTGGGCCCCCCAAGCCCCTTGATAGTGAATAACAACCCATACTGTACTACAGTAGTGGTAATTTTGGTTCATATGTTCATTCTTTTGCCTTTTTGCTTGGGGCCCCATCTGATCCTAGAATCGCCTCTGATACAATACATTTTATGTTTCAACATGCATTGCTTTAATAAAATGCCTACGTGAAGGATTCTGGGTATTTTGAAATGGCAAGAATGCAGGAAGTGCAACCTTGAAAATTCTATAAATCAAGGGTGTGGGATTTGGTAGAACTCTGAAGCACTGGAACAGTACTTGGCAAGCTGCAATGAAATTTGGCGTTATTCATGCTAGCAAGGGCAGCACACCTGACCTTGAGAAACAGCGTTACCGCACGAATACACCGGCCGTGACATGAGCGAGGCGAGCGACGGAAGTAATTGACTTTGTATTGAGTCGCGCGACAAAAGCGATTCGGGAGACTAGAGGCAATTTGCACGACGAGAGCGACAGTTTGTAGTTGAACTCCTGGGAATATAATGCAAATGAGATATGACGCGGTTCGGCGACAAGCTGCCATAGCCAATGACTGTATAGAGGTCAGTGACTACAGCCAATGGGAATGTTGGAATGCTTGCGTTCTGCTAGTTCTCTAGTCGCTTCAAACGCTTGTATCGCTCTTGCTGCACAGAAGAAATTCTCTGTCGCTTGAATCTCGTCGCGGCCGGTGTCTTCGCCCGGCTAGACTCTCCTCCAAACGTACTTAAATGCAGTTACTTTTCACAGAGGATTACAACGTGAATATAGAGAAGGCTTTCACAGACCATCACATTGGCAATAGTATATGTTTTAAGTTGTTATCTGTTGAAAATGTTTATAAGGCTATGCCAATGTGCTGACTTCAGGAGCCAATCCAAAATAAACTATACACGTAACCTGTGGATAATTTAATCGCGAGTCTTTACCAACAACACCTAGAACACATACAGGGTGGGGAGTGGGGACACACATGGAGCTCATCTATTTAAACCCATGCATTTTCTGAAAGCACACACTCTCAAGATATGATATAGTAAAAGTTGCAATCCAACCTATCCCCCTGGGGTCTCCCAACTTCTTCTATCTGTACTTAAGTTCTGTAAAGTACATTGTACTTTGAAATGCATTGATTTTTAATGGACGGCCATGAGGTGTGGGTATAAAATAACTGTGTAATTTCTATTAAGCTATCCAATCCATTTATTTTCCGAGGTCTACACACTCCAGATGTGATATAATGTGCATTGTGACATCTCCCAACTTCCTACATTCCTCTATACCTTAGTTATGTAATGTGTTTGGGATTACATTGAAATGCATTGATTTCCATTGAAATCAATTAGACAGTTATGGGTTTTTGACCTAAATAGGTGTATCATTTATATTAAACTAGCAAACCCATATATTTTCTGAAGGCTCACACTAGATAGATATAGCAAGTATTAGGGTTTGGCCCACCCTCCTACAGGCTTCTGCATCAATCTAACCTTGCATTATATTGCTGAAAAAGTGTATGACGGATATATTTTGACATATATAATTCATAGGAAAGTACATTATCCATCAAAACTGTACAGTTTTAAAATCCCTAAGGTGTCTACATGTGATGTAACATCAATAAAAATATATCCCATCATCACAGACACTTGCATACGCCTACATCCATATACAGTATAGGCATGTATTGCGAAATGCACAGGGTGTCATTACAAAAGTGAGTAAAAATATAAGAAAGCTACCACTTCCAGAGGGCTATCATACCAAATAATGTGCCTCATGCATGGAGGATTACAAAAAAACATTGATAGACTTTGCCACCCCAGGTGATACCAACTTCTGCTCCGGCCCATGGACTAATTAGAAGATGTTAGATTAATAGACCTACATCAGGTGATGTCATACCAATAGCCACAGAGTGAAAAACATTTTTGACACGGTCCAGGCCACTGCTGATTGGTCAAATGTCATTATGTCACTATCTGTGTGAAATCCTGATTTCCCCTGATTAATTTGATATGACCCACTTGGTTGTACACCCTTGAAGAGAATCATGGCAGGGACATTTGTGATAGGTGTGCAAGTAATCAGAAGTGATAAAATATAGTCACTTGCCCTATAAAGGGTTAAGAATCATATTTATGCATGTTTTTGGACATGAAGCACAGCTGAAGACCAAAGTGTGCGTTTATTATGTTCATCTGGTTATGCTTCTTTTCACAATTTTGTTGTGTTTCTGAGTTCAATGTCTTTGTTCGACTTTGAATTGGGTTTATTCATTGGCATCAAATCATGAATGACTCCTAAGGCACCATCTTCTTCTTCTTCTTCTTTTTTTCCCGCTGACAGGTCCCTACTGCAGTAGGTTGATGTGGCTGTCTGATCTAATCTGGGAAGTTAAGTGTATCACATGCGTCAGCCGACAACACTTCAGGGATGGCGCTCTCAACTGTTCCATTGATTTTTTTCAAAACATATTCCTTGATGATGCGTGTGGCTCTCAAATGCAGTATTGATTTGTCATCGAGTGTGTCTCGCCAACCTCAGATTTGCCATTCATAGAAGCCTTTGTAACATCTCAGGTGCCAAGTTCTTGACTTAATGCATTCAAGGGAAGGCTAGCGTGAGAGAGAGAGAGAGAGAGAGAGAGAGAGAGAGAGAGAGAGAGAGAGAGAGAGAACAAAATCAATGGACATGGAAAGAAAGATGGAGCGGTGGAGAGACATGGATGTATGGGCCTATTTGGAAAAAAAATGTACACTGTGGTCAAGTACATGTATGTGAAAGGTTTTCCACAACGCCTGTTCCTGAGACCAGGAGATAGATATGCATATACAGTCCAGTGAGAAAGAAAGAAAGAAATCTTAGCTTTGATGGGGTCCCCCATGCTCTGTGGGCTAAGGTGTCATACCGTGTTCCTAACCAGAGGTCAGTGCCAGGTGCCTCACCATTTCTCTCTGCTGATATTTTCTCGTCACTTTCTCACACATTCCAATCCCATTTCCAAAGGGCCCAGAAGAACCCTCCCAAAATTATACATACAGTATTTAAATAAAAAGCATAGTTTGACAGATTGTAAACATGTTTATCTTGAATATTTCTCTTTGACTTAAAAGTGTGTTTCAAATCACTGGTGGGGGCTTGTTGTCAGAGTCCTGCAGAATTACACGGTCCACATATCAGTATAACATGAAGGGAGTGGACGAGAGATCAGATACTCACGTTTACTTCAGAGGCATTACTTTACCCGTGTGTGTGTGTGTGTGTGTGTGCTTGTGTGTGCTCGTGTGTGTGTGTGCTTGTGCGTGCCTGTTTGTGTGTGTGTGCATTTGAAAGAGAGGGAGAGAGACATATTTGACTATTGAAGTGCATTAGCTCAGTCGGCTAAAGCACCATATGGACATTGAGAGCCTGTGGTTGATTCCGACACGAGTCCATTTCCCAGTCCCTCTACCTCCCCCTCCCTCTCCCACTCATTTCCTGTCACACCCTCTCAAACTTTGCCCTAAATAATGGCATAAAATCCCCAAAACATCTCTTTTCCAATTGTTTACTTGGAAAGCAGAAGTATCGTACAGCAGTGGTTCTCAAACTTTTTAAGTGAAGTACCACCCGAGAAAATATTGAGCTCTCCGAGTACCACCTTGACAACCAACATTAGAATATCGCAGCAAGGCCTTCCATATTCACTTTTGCCAGTCAATACAGGAGAGGTTCATAACGGCATCAACAGCTACGGTCACATTCAGTGCAAGTTTGTTTTTAAATTTCTTGCTTGCCTTGTATTATTCTGCCTTATATTTTCAGATTCATACAGTTCAATATTACGAAATGTGAGACCAAAGACACATTTCCGAACTTCTCTTTCGAACAACTTGATCAGCCTTCAAATCAATGCACAAAAAATAATTCTTCCAAGTACCACCAGAGATGTCTCAAGTACCACCAGTGGTACACGTACCACAGTTTGACTACTGTCGTAGTCAAAGTTTGAATACTGTCGTACAGTATTTCGGGTTATGTCTTATTCTCTCATGTATCTTCTTTGGGGTGCTTTGCTGCAGGATCCATATTTAGCCAATGTGGTGCCCCCGGGTACTGTTCCTCACTGGTGCCCCCTTTATGAGCAATATTTGTGTCTTGTGGTGCCCCCTCACTGGTCTAAAATGGTTGGTGCCGCTAGGGACACATAGCAGGCGAAACGAGCGAGGCGAAGAGAGGCGAAATTAGGGATGCAAGCGATTCATCGATTAATCGACTTTAATCGATCAATGCATTAATCGATTAAAAATCATTAATCGCAATTAATCGCCAATTCAACTGACAAGAGACCCAGGTGAAATGGGCATGAGAAGAGTGTGCGTGAAGAGGGGTGTGAATAGTGGGAATATTTAAATCACCCTTGGATTAAAGAATTTAAATGGAATTCCTTTGAATGTAGCATTTTATCTCAGTTTTTAATATACATTTTTAGATTTAGTCTTTTTTTTTTTCGAGAAACATGCAGATTTTGGGGGAAAAACGCCGCTTATCAATTAATCGTAAGTTGACCGATAAGGCTATCAACTAACGATTAATGAATTAATCGATAATTTGCATCCCTAGGCGAAATTCATGTTACATTCTGACAGCTCAACCATCATCAGGTCGTCGCGGCGAATCAAACGGAATGGAACAGTGATGTTGTTGATTTGATTGGGCCGCCGCAGGCGAATTCGCCCCTCTTTTGCATAATATTAAACTTGGTTCAATAATTTCACTTCGCTTCGCTCCTATTCGCTCATAGGAATGAATGGCGAAGTTCACTTCGCTTGGCCAAATTCGCGTCTATGTGTCCCTACCGTTATGGATAATCTGGCCCTGCTTTGCTGTCTATATAATACTATTGTGTGTTGTGGAAGGTGAGATTGTCCCCTCACACTGCCCTCTAGTGGTGGCCTGTGGAAGACATTGAGGACGGCGAAGAAGATGGATCAAGATGAAGGAGAGGAGGGTGAGTGTCCAAATTCATATTGCTTGCTTTCCACAAATCTAAAAACACACACATATGCACACATGTATGCACACACACACACACACACACACACACACACACACACACACACACACACACACACACACACACACACACTCTCTCTCTCTCTCTCTCTCTCTCTCTCTCTCTCTCTCTCTCTCACACACACACACAAGCAGGCGTGCACTTACTGTCCTCTCATTGAGTTTCACCCTCATTCTCTCTGTCATCCCCCCATCTCTCTCTCTCTCTCTCTCTCTCTCTCTCTCTCTCTCTCTCTCTCTCTCTCTCTCTCTCTCTCTCTCACACACTCACACACACACACACACACACACACACACACACACACACACACACACACACACACACACACACACACACACACACACACACATTCTGCTCTGTTCTGTTTGGCTATTTAACTTTTTCTCCATCAAAATAATAAATGGGAGTACCTTTTCGGGTGGGTATTGATTGCATGCTTTTATGGAATTACATCTTTGGTGCAACGCCGGTGGGCCGGGTTCACTCTGGGAAGACAAATAGGTTTTGGGAAATGAAAGTAAGCAGGATTCAGAGGGGGCCTGTTAGCCCGATTAGACCTGACACACCTCACGCACTGGGGCGTCTTCTACGATACGCTCGTACTTGTAAGATGGCTGCCTCTTATTTGTGCTATATCCCTAGCACTGTGCGATTAGCCACTGATCTCAAAACATATATCCTGTCCTGTCTTGCAAAGGTGTGGGTTTGACTTGCAAAGTGGTGGGGACATTAATATGGCAAATATTGTCGAGTTATACTGTTTTTGCAATATACTTTTCTTGTGCTAAAGTGGTGGGGACAAGCTAGGTTTACCTCAAAAGTGGTACGGACATGTCCCCGTCCCCACCATCTACACCAAAAAATTACGGCCATGCTGTCATGTCACCTTCAGTTGCACCTCAGGTGCTGATGTCACAATGGATGGAATGGACGGCTGTACTCAGTACTGACCATAGACTCTGTACTTGCTTGAATGTCCTCCTTGTAAGTCGCTTTAGTCAAAAGCTAAATCTAATGTAATGTGAAATCCTCTTATGCACAACTTATCACACTCGTGACAACTTATGACACCTATGACACACACTGGAATCGTATGCTGCTGTCAGATTCAATGTTGCCAGATTGGGCAGTTACCCGCCCAATTGGGCTACTTGGGATGGCCGTCTGCGGGTAAAAACGGGAAATATTGGCCATTTGGCGTTTTTTTTCCCTGCCGTTTTGGGCCAATAGAAAGCAATGCAATTTGTTGAAATTGGGCAGAAATTAGCGCATTTTGGCGGTTTTTGAGAACCTTTTAGGCAGGATTTGGTCAGACACATCTGGCAACACTGGTCAGATTGGTTGCTAGACGTGCATTAAAATCCTGTCAGGAGGTTCCAAGGGTGGACTTTGTTGAGTTAAAACCGTTAAACACACTCCTGGTTGGATGAGTTGGATCATGATTTCATGGGCCACAAGGAATCACAAGGTCCCAAATGTTTTGGGTGTGTAGCAAAGATGTTAGAGACCCTTTGTAGTTTGGGTTCGGAATTTCAGAAATATGGTAGTTAAAATTGAAATGTTAACACAATATGGGAACATAATTTGTTTATACGTGTAGTGACCTGTGCTGGAGGTGTATGCCCACAATACACTGGTGTGGGCTTGTGTCTGCTCCTGGGAGGTCAGTCCAATCACTACTCAATATAGATTTGCCATGTTCACTGTGAAATTAGACAAGTTCTGTTTTGAAGCAGAGCAGGGTAAAACAACTACTGTTTTCAGGCAGACAAATTACATCTATATGTAGGCCCAGGGTAGCCACTAAACCTGCTTCAAATGCATTGAAATGAAAGCATTTGAAGATGTCTGACGTCTCATGGAAAGGGTGCATATCTGAAGGTGAAAGATGGTTAATTAAGTTAAGAGGCCATATAAATCAACAGAATTTAGTTCAATTTTGGAGGGATTTACCCTGTAGTGCCTCCAGTCGTTTTTTGAGCATTTTAATTGGGCTGGATATCATCAGTCTCATCTGGCAACCCTGTCGGGGGGGGGGGGGGGGGGGGGGCTCTTTTTCTGCATTTGATTCAGTGTTTAGCGTCATGTTTCGTGGTACATGCCATAAAAACCAAGGATTTCACACTTTCACAACTTGCGTTTCAATAAGTTTGACAAGACCTTCACCATCTCTTCTAAGCAACGGAGACTGAAGATGTTAACACTTTGACCCAGTTGTTACATATGAATAAGATGCAACAATGTTAACAATATTAACAAAATTAGCAAAACAACATTAACAAAATTCGTCTCTTTTGTAAAACAAGGAGTTTTGCACTATTTTTCATACTCCTTTAAGTGCAGGATCACTTGCAGAAATCAATCTACTGATAAACAAGCTTATTACTGTAATGAACTGACTTCTTACTGCCTCTCCCTCAGAGGAGAGAGAGAGAGAGAGAGAGAGAGAGAGAGAGAGAGAGAGAGAGAGAGAGAGAGAGAGAGAGAGAGAGAGAGAGAGAGAGAGAGAGAGAGAGGGGAGAGAGAGAGAGAGAGTTTGTGTGAAATGGGGGTCTTACAGGTGACTGATTTCCATTCCCCATGGGGACTTGGAGCTTACACAACAGCTGGCCTCTTAATTGGGACTGGCGATATGTGTGTGTAGGTATGCATTTGTGTGTGTGTGTGTGTTTGTGTGTGTGTGTGTGTGTGTGTGTGTGTGTGTGTGTGTGTGTGTGTGTGTGTGTGTGTGTGTGTGTGTGTGTGTGTGTGTGTGTGTGTTTATCTAAGCATATGGGTGATTGCGTATGTTTATACATGTTTATGTGTGTGATTGAATATCAAGTCTTTCATGTGCAGTGTGTGTTTGTGTGTACATGCAAACACAAACACATTTGCCTGTGTGCTCGAGTCTATACATCTTTACAGAAAGATTTCTTTGTGTGTCCATAATTAAATTTGTGATGTAGTGTGTGTGCTTGAACAAGTGAATATGAATATTGTGTGTGTGTGTGCGCGCGCGCGTGTGTGTGTGTGTGTGTGCGCGCGCGCGTGTGTGTGCACGTGTGTGTGCACGTGTGCACACTGGCCGCACCGTGAGGGTCGAAAGTCGGGTGAGCAGCGTAGTTAGCCCCGGGGAGAATCTAATGGGAGTATCCGTGACCACACCCCCAGCGCGATATTGCGCGTCGCGGATCCCGCCTGGCAGTTTCCCCAGTGGGTACTAGGCGTAAGACTCACCTTGCTGCTCTCTCTCTCTCCCTCTCTCTCTCTCTCTCTCTCTCTCTCTCTCTCTCAGCTATAAGATCTGTGGTCCTGTGCTGAGGGCCTACCAGACTGGCAGGGAGGCCAAAACCTCTTTGACCATCAATGCTCATGCATGCATGTGCTAAACGATCTGTGATGCCACCACAGGTTCGAGTAGGAGCAGAGGGGATTTCAGACTACTGCATAGACAGCTTTACCACAACCTTTTAACCACAGTACCCATACTTTCTTTCAACATAGGATGGAAAAAATTGTGACTTTAAAAGAGAGTGATGTACAGGTATTGTATGTCATCAGGCTCCCTTTGCCTTGATGCCTGGGTTCAGACCCACAGGATCCTGGATCCTGGGTGCACGCACACACGCACACATGCACGCACGCACGTACGCACGCACGCACGTACGCACGCACGCACGCACGCACGCACGCACGCACACACACACACACCCACACCCTTAAAGACAC
>NC_085879.1:27615120-27622620 GCF_034702125.1 Engraulis encrasicolus
AATGGGATTTGGAGGATGTGTCAGAATATTTATCATATCCTCCTCTTTAAGCACACTATTTACGCAGGACAATTAATTCCAATTTCTGCTTCACAAAAGTGACTACACGCATGTGACCAGTAAACAACCCTTATGTCATTGTATGAGAATTGTATGTTTATGCATAAGAATGGCTATGATGGCTAAGAATGTGTATGTATGAGACTTGTATGTGCACGTAAGATAATTTGTTATAGTGTCCACAACTATGTCCACAAATATCCACAAATGTGTAACAAGAACTGTAGCTATTGATCTTGTGTAAAATGCAGCGCAGTGTTCATTGTGTGTCTATATTCAGGGGCCTTTGTTTACAATTCTGGCTCTGGGTTTTTGCAAGTCACTGCTTTTTTTTGTCTGAATTGTATAAGTTGAGTAGCGCCTCACTTGACAGAAGAGCATTTGAAGCAAACATTTGGCCTGGCCAGACCTGTCAAACGCATACAGAATCACAGATGAGCTCAAAACTGTTGCAACCATATCCAACAATACCTTTCTTTTGGGTTATTGTTTTGTATTTCACTCTATGTCTTTCTTTTTTTTTTAGCGGATACGCTTTCAAAATGATGTATTTCTTCTCAGGAATATAAAGTGTAAAAATGTTTCTTGCTGAAGAAAAGAGATGGGACCTTCTGTCACTGAAGTCTTGTTTTTCAGGTCATGTTGCTTTTGCTCAGAAGATCCCAGTGGGAGCGTTAATGGAAAAAAATTGAAAGTATGGAGAACCATTTGTGCGTCACAGCCTCCACTGCAGTCACTACCCCAGCCACAGCACTGCATATGTACAGGATGTGCAGTTGAGAGGCCATGAGCCAGAGGGGTTGGTCGTTACCGAAAAGGTGGCAAAGGCTACCATCCCTTTTATGTTTGCATTACCGGTATGTCTGATGACTCAAAACAGCTACTCTTGTCAGATGGCCATCAATCATCATTGGAAAGCTGAGATTCCATGCTTTCAGAAAAGGTATGATAGGCTTTGCCATCTTTGTTTTGCTTAACTCATTGGCTGCCTTGGCCTTTTTTTCAAATAGTGACGCCCCCTACCTTCGACGTCGTTCGCCGACAATTGCGTTTTTTTACAGCCAGGCCTCGAGGACGGTCTGACCTATCTTCTGTATGAATTTCAAGCCTCTAGGCATTTTCTAACTGTTCCTGTAGGTGGCAGAAGTGTCCTTAGGAACAGTCAAGGCAGGGCTTTAGCTCAGAGCAAGATGAAATGTCAAGACAAAAACACCCCTTTTTTACTATTATAATATAATCTCAAAAGTAGCATAGCAAAATCATTTTTGAAAGTAAAGCACCTGTGACAGTAGTCTACTTTCTTGCCCTCTGATTTTAACACAGGTAGGCTACTGATTTTAGTGTCAGAGCCTGACCAAAAAAAAACCTTCCTCTCATGACCAAAATACAATCCCCTGTTGCTATCTAGCTAGAAGGCATTGTAGCTAACTTGCCCAAAATACACCATGAGATGATCTGTGTGACAACCTTTCATTTTGGATAATGTGATCAGCCTACACAACATCAGGATGTTGCTTACAAAATATCATCTAACAGGAGAATGCACGGGACTAGTGGTGATGTGTCCCAACTGAGGTAACTTGGGTATAAAGTTTGCTACGCTAGCTAGCTAGCTAGCACGAAATCGCTAACAACTTACAACTAAGCCTAAATAAAGGAGCCTTGGTAAGTCAACTATTTTTTACTCCTTTACTCCAACTCCCATTGTCATTGTGACACAGCACTCCACAGCACACAAGTGAACACTGCACACTGCACACAACGAAATTGCATTTATGCCTCACCCGTGCAAGGGGGCAGCCCTCAGTGGCGCCCCATGGGGAGCAGTGCGGTGGGACGGTACCATGCTCAGAGTACCTCAGTCATGGAGGAGGATGGGGGAGAGCACTGGTTGATTACTCCCCCCACCAACCTGGCGGGTCGGGAGTCGAACCGGCTACCTCTGGGATGCAAGTCTGATGCCCTAACCGCTCACCCATGACTTTTTACTCAATCCACAGTTATTTTTATGGATCTGTATAGTATGATCAGCTTACTGTATCATCAAAAAAGACAGGGGGGTTGCAGATTCTTGGAACAGAGTAGCCTTTGTGTCTGGTCAGATGCATTCAGCTCACATTAGAAAGCATTGCACTTAGCCTCAGACCAGCTAGCATTCACCACTCCAATCGGCTTGTGAAATGTTGGATGTGTGATCAGTACTTTATCAAAAGAAAATTCATTGAACAATATATGACAAGATCACTATAGCAGAACCATGATGACAGTAATCATCAATCTGCAAATTGTCCGCTCTGCCAAAGAAGCTGCAGTAAGCTACGCTTAGCGGTGCTGCCTGCCTACCTGCCTCCCTCCCCACAAGACACAACACGGTACTATTTCTGGAGGAAATAAACCAGCTGTGATTCGTTCTCTAACGAGGGGAGAGAGAGAGGGAGAGGGAGAGGTAGGGAGTTACCGGAGTTAGGGGCAACTGCTGTCATGATCCATGCTGCGCGCCAGCAACTAAACCAAAACACCCTTGTTTTCGAGTCCCCCCGTTATATTTCAGTATATTAGGTTGAAAAGGTCATACAAATGATCTTTTTGTTCAGGCTACAGATGACAGAAGACTGTGTAATAGCAGCTGATAGGTTTGGAGTTGTTAGGACGATGCCATTACGGGCAAAAACGTTTGCAGTTATAGTTCTACTTCAAATGGCGTTTTCTCAGCTTTTTGGCTAGAAAGCAGCATTTTGGCGAATTCCACTTAATTTCAACAGATGATTATGAAAGAACGGAAAGAGGTAGAGAGACACCGTTTTTTTCTGATGACAGATGAGCGTCTAATCTGTGTTTTGATAGGTATGGTGTTGACATAGACACAGAACTCAATTTTCTGTGAGCCTCCAAAAAACACCCAAAATGCTGAAAAATCGCTGGCACTCCGAGGTACTCTTTTATGAAAATGGCTGGCAGCCAATGAGTTAAGTACATTAGCATAAATGCACTGTATGCCTATATGTACAGTTGAGGGCGATATAATTAGCCCTCAACTTATTTTTACCCTTTTTTGTTTAAACTCATTGTGAAAATGGAAAAATCAAAATTCAACTCATTGGACATTATCTCCATCAGTGTATTTGTTTCCAGAATAACAGAAACAGTTCATAATGGTCATTCTCACTGAGAAATCAAAAGAGATGTCTAATTTCAGGAAGGAGGCTAATAATATCGTCCTCAACTGTACATTAGCATAAATGCCCTGTATGCCAGATGACCAGTCCAGGCATGGTGGAGCAGGCTAACATGAATAGGCTCACCACACTACCCTATCCAGGTTACCACTAGACCTAATCACAAGTGAGATAAGGTCTGGAGACCTGCCTTCTGTAAATCCCGTAGGAGTTGTGTTGACTACTAGACGACGGCTGTTTATTGGGTGTTACGAAGGTGTATCATTTGGCATACGTAGCCCATAGCCAATCTTGCCAGTTGTGTCTATTTAAACAAACTGCAGTCATCACCGTTTCCTCACCTCCCTGCTCCCTGATTAGAGAACATGATACCTCGCTGAGGGATAGAGGGATAGGATTTCCCAGGATACCACTACCCTGTCCTCATACCACATCATGCCACACCACACCTCACTACACCCCACCACACACCACCTTGTTAACACAAGATGGGTCTCATATAGATACAGACATACACTGTATTCCCCAACAGTACAATGAACTAGAAAAGTTTATGCTGTAGTACTCAATATTGCAAAAATATCCAGATGACATACACATTTTAGGTGTTCTCAACAGGTTTTCAGGTACCAATAAATTAACTCTGGTTGGCATTGTGTTTTTAAGTACAACTGACATCCTAACACAATGTCTTTGAGTTTGTAAATTGGAACTCTATCTGGCATATGAGTGGTTAGATGTCTTGACAACAGCTGAGGCGACCATGGAGTAGTGGTTAAACAGCTGGTCTTCAACCTCAAAGGTTGCAAGTTCAATCCCCAACATGGAGATAACATTACCTACTTCCTAGAACATGGTATGAAAATGTTCAGATGGCCACCAGACCCATGACTCCAGCTTTAATTAGCAATATTTTTCACATTTAGTTTTGAGCGAAATTACAAAAGAAAAAGGCTTCGGTAAAGCAAGACAATGTTTGAGTTGCTGTGGTCTGGATAGGGGAATGGCCACAAGATCAGAGGATTGCAGGTTTGAATCCTGTATTACCAATAAAAAACACTCAAGTAGATATTTATTGTTTATTTCTCTCGAAACTGTGAAAGTTACAAATTCTTTAAATCATGTCAATTGGAACTATACAGTATCTGAGATATGAGACTATGGATGTCAGTGTGTTGGGCTTGGGCAGTCATGGACTAACAGTTAAGCAGTTGGCCTCAAAACATGATGGTTTCAAGTTCGATTCCCAGCACAGGATGTTAGTTAAAAAAAAAAATCACATTCAAACATCATTGTTTTGGTATGATGTCAGTTGGTCGAATTTGAAGTGGAAAGTATGTGTGAAACACATTTGACTGTTAATTATGAGTAAGTCCAATACTTTCTAACAAACAGCACTAACTTTCTACCAATACAAAACCTGCAGTTGAGTGGTGTAGGGGATAGTCCTCTGCATATAGCCATATTGGCATGTCCTTATCTTGAGGTTGAGAGTTCGAATCCTAAGGCTGGCTCACTCACTTTTTTGGTTGTTTTAGTTGTTTTTTTAATTGTTTACCAGCTTCTACTTTGTGTAAAGAAGAACCCATCCATGTCAGAACCATAGAAACCCTATTTTATTAAAATACAATAAAATACAAACTTCTCTAAAAATTGTGAATCTGTCAATGGGGGATAGATTTACTCAACACCATGTGACCATCAAACCACAACTGACAACTTGGCATGGAAAAATATGTCTATCAACCTCACTTCAAGGTAAGAAAAGACCCATAGAAGTGTATTGGTGTGCATGTGTAGTAGTTTACTATGTTGCTGTGTGTGACATTAGGTGCTCTTGATGCTACACTGGGTGTATGTTTTGTTAGCAACTTAGCTTAGAATGTTAGCTACTGCTAGTTAGGCTAGCACTGTGTAGGCCTTTCATACAAATCTTTTTCTTGTATCATACATCTGCAGTGTATTTGCAAGTGATACGTTGCATTTTCATGATGACATATTGCACATTGAACTTCTGTATAAACCAGTGTAGCAATCATGCTGTAGGGGCCTAATCCAACAAGTCCTCATGAAAGCCTAAAACTTATTAGTCCTATTTATGCTCCACAGGCAGCCGATATGGGACCACCAGAACTCTATGATCCATCAGCTCTACTCAACACTCCAAAGGATAAACAACTGACTGTGTTGTGAAGTCTGACACTATTTTGGGAGAAATGTTATTGTAAGTTAGGCTATATGGATCTCCTTCAGCCACCAACTCCTAATAAAAGATTCAGAAATGGACAACAAATAAATGACTAAATTGCCTAATGTGTTGAGGTTGATTCTTTTGTAATATATTGACTGTTGACTGTGTGGTCTAAATTTTAGATTTAGATTTAGATTGTTGTGTATTGTATGATTGTTGTGTTATTGTCTACTGTTTTTGTTTGTCAACCACATGGAACAAAATAAAAAAAAAAAACTTGATATAAAGCATTGTTCATGTTTGTGGAATTAAAGCTAATGTTATATTTGGTTTAAACAGAGGGGTGGTAGCCTAGTGCATTAGTATAAACCAACCAATCAATAAACCAACCAAGATTTTTTTTGGGCTCTAAAATGGGAAAACATAAAACTTTTAATTTTGGAATCAAAAACTTAGAGCCAATATAGCTAAACAATGCTGTGCTTGTTTACTTAAAAATTTTAACTGTCTGCTTAGTACTAATTGCATTGATTTTTCTCGAAATATTTATGTCAATGGAGCATGTTAGATCTTTGAGTAGCAGCTACTAAAACATTCAAGATTTTATTTTTTCTCATAACATTTGTTTTCACATAACATGTCTGATTTTATGTAAGACTTACACAAACGTTTTAGTTTTCAACTCAAATATTTTGTGTAAACCATTGTTTCTGTGCATTTTAGAGTTTGGAGTACATACTTGACTTGGGCTGCTAAAAACTAAAAATCTAATTATGGAATTAAAGTTTTCAATCTTTTCAGTCATTTCAAAGTTTTTGATCATCTTCTGAAAGATTTTGTGTCCTGCATATGCATGCATGTATGTAGTATTTACATAAAACATTTGGTCACAAAACTAAAACTTTAACGGGAATAAGTTTCCACAAAAGTTTAGAGTTCGTGGAACATGTTGGGGAATACAGTGTAGATACATAGATACAGACAGGGGCGCCTGCAGACTTGACCAGTATGGTACGCACCCCCCCCCCAAAAAAAACAAAAAAAAACACAGGAGAAATGAAATGACAGTGGACCATGACACCAGAGAAAAAAACATATAGGCTACATCAGAGAAACTGGTTGCGAGTGTAGAGTGTAGTCAATATGTCTAGGGATGTTTTTTTTATCAGTCGTCATTCTTTTCTTATTGCTTTATCTTAGGAAACAAGGTAACTTGTTGACGTTGATATGGCAGTCTGTATCACATTGAACTGCGGTGACTTCCCCGACTGTAGTACTGCATGCACTTGTGTTCTCTCTCGTGCACGGGGATGAAACAGGTACAGGCAGACGCCTATCAAGATACAACTTTTCAAGCTTTATGCAACTTTTTCACTCGGGTAGAAAGTTGGCGCAGAGGTGTCTGCTGCAGCGTGCATTAAGTTCACATCACAAACATGGCTGAGCTGGGACCATAAAAAGCCCGGGCACTATATGCAGACCCCTTTGGCAGAAAGCCCGACTACATCAGCCCCTGAGGACTGCACCGGGAAATGCACCGAGTGTCAATCCAGTCTGATCACAAGGCGCACGCGATACAGAGCACAACCACAAGCTGAACCACCGACGCACTCAAATAACACACACAACACGCCATTCATGTCGGAAACAATCCAAACTGAAACATCCAAACTGCATTGTTTCGACCATAAAGTCATCATGTAGCTCTAGAATTGCGTTCATGCTTTCTCGGACAAGACGCTGCAACTGGGACCCCTATTAAAAGACGCCATTAAAACATCAGCTACATATCGCCAGAAAAAATGTCAATCTAGTTTGTCTACGGTCAAACTGTAAACTAACTCCGTCAGCAAGAGTAGATTACTATCTTAAATGCAGTCAAAATGTGCCCCTTGTTTGAGGCTGAAACGAATTGCTAACCAGCTGTCAGTCCTGGCTGCGGTCCCATACAGCTAGCTAGTACAAAGCAAAGTTCTGTATCTCATAACCGTCTTTCTAGAAAGCCTCAATACACAGAACGGTAACCAAACTACTTTGTGAAATATGACACCAGAAGCAAAGTATTCTAAGGGG
>NC_085879.1:27637620-27640120 GCF_034702125.1 Engraulis encrasicolus
AAAAATCAGTATTTATTTGCTGGAATATATATATTTGCTGCCTAACTTAAGTGACTCAAGTGAGCATGGCAAGGCCCCTTTCTCACTGTAAAATAAGCAAAGAAGGAAATACCAAAGAATTAGTAGACCCTTTAGCACTGGAGATTTGTGTTTTTCTTTGCCCCATACTTCATATGCAAGAGTTGTGCAGTGCCTTTACTCAACTGCAACGTTTTTTCCACTAAAGCCTTGACTTTGACTAAATGACTTTGAAGCACTTGTTCTTTTTACATTGACGTCAAGCAGAGAAACAAAGTTTTTTCCCCCCTCTGTTGTTCTAGTTGGTGTGCACTCATAAGAGACGTTTGAACAGATTTCGACATCTAAGATATAAGAAGCCCATGTAAGAATACTTAAAAGTTGCGGTTAGCCTTTGTTCCCTCAACAGTGTTCTATATTAGACATAACAGCACGGGCGCTGCTGCTACTGACGTCTGTGACGTCATACATCCTTACATCCTTACATACAACATTTTTAGCTCTGCATGCTAACTGAGCTCCTGCAGAATGCCATACTACATACTGCATACTACAATAGACAATACAATTTTACAAGAAAATATCATTTAGGTTACTTACAATACATTTAATTTGTTTCTTTGTTCCATTGTCATTCCGTCTTTCTCTGTGTTCTCTTTTTTGTTTTTCCTCCTTTTTTTTCTTTCTGGCAAATTGAAAAAAAAAACACATGGCATCTTAATCTTAATCCATTCTTAATGGCTTTTGGATGAAAGTGGAGATGAGACGAATGTGTATCAAAGTGATACAGCGAGACTGGGGATTGTTTGCAATATTTCAAATGATTCCAGTCTAGAATGTATACATACAGAAAGAATAATTATGCATCAGATTACACCCTTCTCATTATGGTTCCCTTTGTGAATGCTGTCTTTTGGTTAAACGCACACCTAGTGAATGTGACCCTCCTTCGCAACCTTTAACCTTAGGATGGTGTCACCAACACCCTGTTATTGGCACTTTGTGTGTGTGTGTGTGTGTGTGTGTGTGTGTGTGTGTGTGTGTGTGTGTGTGTGTGTGTGCGCGTGTGCGTGTGCGTGTGTCTGCGTACGTGCGTGCGTGTCTGTGTGAATAGGTAAATCTAGCAGAGAGCACAATAAATGTTACTTTGCTAATGCAATATAGGGCAGAAATGTGACTTAACAGCTTTTAGATTGTGTAGAGAGAGAGAGAGAGAGGTGTCTCTGTGGATAGTCAAGAAACCTCATGTGCTCATCGGTGTCCAGAGGAATACATGTAGAGAGCAGAGAGAGGGACCGAGGCACTCTGAAGTTAAGTTAAAAGTCCTTTATTTTTCTAAATGGGACATCAAGCTGGACCTTCTCTGAACTTTTAGATTGTATTTTGATCCCAGAGTACTCTCCCAGTGTTGTAGTAACACTGCAGTTAGCACTGTGGAGAAGTGGTGCACTCCCTCTCTATGCTAAGCAGCTGCCTGTGGTAATTGTTGCCTAGTGACTCGCAGAGCATTGCTCAAGACTCTTCTCTTTTTTCATTCGTTTTTTTTTCCTTCCGCTTAATGCCAAATGGTTGGAACCCCACAAAACGGCTCCTAATTGGCGATAAGGAAAAACAACACCCCTATTGTGCGCCGTCCCAAATTACCCTCATTTCCCCACGATCGCACAGATGAGACACGTCCACTTGTCTGTCGGCTGTCCTCAACAGGCAGCCCGCCCGCACACTTAGACACATCCCATAGTCCTATTGTCTTCTGCCGCATCTCCGCGAGTAAAAACACACATGCACGCACGCACGCACGCACGCATGTACGCACACACACGCGCATCTACGCGAGTAAAAACACACATGCATGTGCGCACGCACGCATGTACGCACACACACACGCATCTACGCGAGTAAATACACACATGCACTCACACACGCACGCATGTACGCACGCACACTAACACACACCCCATAGTCCTATTGTGTTCCGCCGTGACTGTGTGCATGGCAGATTGAACGGCAAATCAAATGAATGTAGGCCTTTTTCTCAATCATTTTTCACTCATACCCACCCACCCCCTTCACCCCGGCCCCATCCCTCAACCAAAATGATTAAAGCTGATGTAAAGAGTTCATTAAAACAGAAAACATTCGAGTCATTAAAAAGCCATTAAAACTATCACTGGACAGTGATTCATTTTATCACTGGGCTGTAAGAAAGAGAGGAGTCAGTGCGTGTGCGTGTGCGTGTGTGAGTGTGTGTGCGTGTGTGTGCGTGTGCGTGCGTGTGTGTACGTGTGTCGCAGAGAGGGAAGGCATTGACAAAGGGGGCAGCGTCCAAGATGGACTAGCTCTATTTGAGCTCTTTAATTTGCCCCCTGGCCCGTCCCATCACATAACACAAGCACGCCTTGGCTCTCCAAACCCCCCTCCCCCTTACACACACACACGCACACACGCACACACACACACAGACACCCACACAGACCAATCA
>NC_085879.1:27645120-27650120 GCF_034702125.1 Engraulis encrasicolus
TCGCTTTGAGGCTAGACGGAAGACAAGTAGACAACTACATCGATAATAACATTGACAACAACAAGTTGCCACCAAATAGTAAACTTAGTGCTTCGGCGAGCACATCAGGGGGAAAAACGGATTTCCTACCTTATTCTGTCCTGTTAGTTCCTGTTACTTGAAGATAGAGGCAAAATATCCATTTAGATTCGCCAAATAGGCTATCTATTTGATACCTGTGTGGTTGAATAACGAATGCTAAAAGAGGAAAATGTCAACATTGTGACCTATGGCTGGTGGAAAAAAACGTATGATCTAAAAATGAAATGTAGTGGAATCCCAATTTATTCCAGAGGTCATTTTTATCGAGATATTAAACATTCCAGATTTCATTTCATAAGCAACGAGACCGCCTCACCGCCTGACTCTGTTGAAGCCAGTAGAACTGACACCTGATTGGTTGGCCGCTGCATGACTTCGCCAACGAAGCATCTACTAACAAGGTGGATAGGCACTTCAGCAGGAAACCCTCGTTTTGTTTGTGCCTGCGACACTCCATCGCTGGATATATAAAAAAATATGATTAAAAAAATATATTTTATTTATTTCTTATGAGAACTTTGGGGAAGCTAAGCTTCCCCTAGCCTCTTAATAGCGCCGCCCATGCCCTCAACTCTTTCTCCCTTCACTTTGTTTTCATCTCTTCATCTCCCTCTCTTAACTTAACCTAATCTCTGTCTCTATCTCTCTCACCCTCCCCCCATCTCTGTCTCGTTCTCCAACTGTTAACTTTCTATTTTCTTTCTCTTCCTGTCTTCAATTTTCACACCACCCCTCCATCTCTCCCTCCATCACTCTCTCCCTCCTTCTCTTCCTCTGTTTCTTCATGCCTCTCTCACTGTCTCTCCCCCTCTCTCTCACACACACACACACACACACACACACACACACACACACACACACACACACACACACACACACACACACACACACACACACACACACACACACACACACACACACACACACACACACACACACACACACACACACACACACACACATGGTTCCTCCTGTTTTACGCCAGCATTGGGGGAAACTTGGGGAAGTCATCAACAAAGGCGACAGACGTCCATTCTTCACGCACCCGCCCGCCACCTTTTAAGTTTGGGACACGCCGTCACATGCAAATCACATTTTAAATATTCATGACTCTCTTTGAAAATATTTTGCTCCACTGCGATTGGGGGTTGGGGTTGTGTGTGTGTGTGTGTGTGTGTGAGAGAGAGAGAGAGAGAGAGAGAGAGAGAGAGAGAGAGAGAGAGAGAGAGAGAGAGAGAGAGAGAGGGGGAGGGAGAGAGAGATTTAGGGTGGGATATCATCTAGATCACTTCAATTTTCATTCTGGGATGAATTTTGATGAAATTCTTCCTTCTTCAATCCTGTTTTCCCCTCCTCCCAAAATTGGGGTTACATCATGCATGACCCCAGTGTCTTTAAGTAAAACCTTTAATTACACTGATAAGCGTGAACGTGTGTGTGTGTGTGTGTGTGTGTGTGTGTGTGTGTGTGTGTGTGTGTGTGTGTGTGTGTGTGTGTGTGTGTGTGTGTGTGTGTGTGTGTGTGTGTGTGTGTGTGTGTGTGTGTCTGTGTGTCTGTATGTGTGTGTGTGTGTGTGTGTGTGTGTGTGTGTGTGTGTGTGTGTGTGTGTGTGTGTGTGTGTGTTTACATGTTCAAAGGGAATGGTTAATGCATACGTGTGTGTGTGGGGGCGGGGGGGAGGTATGTGTGGGCGTGCGTTTGTAGCT
This sequence comes from Engraulis encrasicolus, assembly GCF_034702125.1. NCBI lineage: Eukaryota > Metazoa > Chordata > Actinopteri > Clupeiformes > Engraulidae > Engraulis > Engraulis encrasicolus. The sequence goes on from NC_085879.1 coordinate 27,646,908, forward strand.
ACGTGTGTGTGTGTGTGTGTGTGTGTGTGTGTGTGTGTGTGTGTGTGTGTGTGTGTGTGTGTGTGTGTGTGTGTGTGTGTGTGTGTGTGTGTGTGTGTGTGTGTATGTGTGTGTGTGTGTGTGGTGGGTGAGCTGTACTGCAATTGCATGTGATGTGGTCAAGTGGCCAATCTGACAGGATGCTCCTTTGATATAGTAGATACTAGTAGCCTAAAGAGCTGGATGCTCATTACTGGCAGGCTGCCTCGGCGCACAGTGCAGCAGTGTGTGTCTGTGTGTGTCTGTGTGTATGAGTGTGTGCGTGCCTGCATGCGCGTGTGTGTGTGTGTGTATGCATATGTGCTTTTCTTAGAAAAGGCAGTAGATATGTGGATAAAAAGGAGACTTTTAGAGTCATGTGTTTTGTGAGTACATCGTTTTTTTTTGTTAAAAGATCGACAGGTTGCATTAAGGCTTGTGTGTTTGTGCGTGTGCAAGTGAGTTTTAGGGTCATTTAGGGTTGCGTGTGCTCATCTGCTCTGTGGGAAATATATGGTGTGCGTGTACGTATGGCTGTAACTACCATTGAGGAAACAGAGATCATGTCTTCTGTATTTTTTTTCAGTAAGGCAAAATTGATCTACGATGAAAATCGGTATATGATCAACAATGGTAAATTCAGTCTGTATACGCCACCCCCATTTATCCTCAAGGCAGATATTAATGAAAACAAACTTAAGAGTTTGACTGAAGTGTTTGAAGCATTCTAAATGTAGGCCTACAGTATGCAGTACAGCACGCAGTATTTGACCTCAGTATTCGAAAATGTCTGGTTACGGCCCTGCGTGTACGGTATGTGCCTGTGCGTGTTACAGTAAGTCTAGAGACACTTTTGGGCAGGGCCGGAGTGGGCCCTGTAATCAGGCCGGGATTTTAATTCACATCTAGGCCACTTTGATATGGAAAATCGCTCACAATGCATTTTATTGGACTTGTGTTAAAGTAGACTATATGAAGAGTTCAGATGCAAACCCCCCTAACTCCATTTCTGAAGACCTGCACTTCTATATTTTTAGAGAACCCTGTTGTTGGTTTGGTTTACATTCATGTACTTGATAATACATGTCAATAGTTATATCACATAAATAAAAATGTAAAAATATGCAATTTTGATAGCTTTGTGTTAAATAAAAATGAATTAAGATTATTTTCAGAAAAGGCACTTAGGGGGTTTTGCATCTGAACTCTTCATATGTTGTTAACAGAAAACTTTAACTTTACATGTGTAGGCTAATTAAAATTAAAATCAATATGACAACAAAAAAGAAAAGCTAATATTTGTAATTGTACAGGAGTTATTTGACCAATCAAACTGCATTTGCCATCACAAAAAGTTTTCAACAACTTATACTGTAGGCCTATCTGTGGCTGTGAGTGTGGGTTATGTGAAGTCAGGCTCCATGTTCTGTTTGTCTGATGCTCCACATGCACACTTGGACGCACACAGAGTCGTGAAGTTATAAGTAACGCCCGCTGAGATATCAATTCATCCCCCCTCTTACATTCTCGTCGCAACTGTCACATCACCAAATGTTTTATTCACATTTCATTTGCTTATATGCATGTGAAGATTGTTGTTGATCCTCATCCTGTTACTTGTGTTACTGGACTTCTTATTGAGCTTATTCACCTGCGCGCTGCTGTCTATAAAAATGTGTGCATTATTGATTCAAAACTTAACCCTATCGCGCCGGATGCATCAAATTCAAAGCCCTCTCCACGCTGACACCAAAACAAATCCATCTCAAAAACATCCTGCGTGTCATTTCCAAACGTTCTGCAGTACACGGAAACCGCCACAAGAGAGCAGCGGTCAACAACAAGTTGATCACAGCTCGGCGAAAAATGCAAAAATGGAGTAGAAGCGGTTTCCCTGACCAACGCTGAGATATCGTCAAATTGCAATAGGTTTGTGTACAAATTTCCGAAATATAACTCTACATCCTTTAATTTGAACACTTGCTTTGTGCAATTAATCAAGGAAGAGTTTATATTTTTACACCGTGTTGCAGAGAGATCGTGCTAAAACTGATGAAACATATAAGCACCATCCGGCGGTGGCAGGAAGTCAGCCATCAATGCATTTGCTCCATAGGGAAACTTACAAAGCATACCACGACGATCGTTTAACATAACACACACGTTGTTTTACTTCAAGACAAAGATATTGCCTTAAGAAACAGGTTTTACTTGCAATTTTGAAAATGTAATGCAAAATGTTGAAATTATGATCTCGTAAAAAATGCATTGAAGTGAATGGAGAAATGGTCCAATTGTAGTAATGGACCCATATATTCAAATTACACATCAAAAATGAATAATGATCTATATTACACTCATAAATAGGTTGTTAAGCATTCGATCAGCTATGTTTTTACATAGATTTAAAAAAATTACCCAACCAGGCTGTGGGAAATGTAAAATATGGTCCTGCTAAAACAAGGATAGGCTTAAAAAAATGGCAGGATCTCACTAAATATTTAAAGATAATCCTCAAAATTGTCTTTTTTTTTAATTAAAAAAAGTTGTAAATGCATTAAAAGTCATTTTTCAATGGTCATGAAATTGGAATTTTCATTCATTAAAAGCCTGATGCATTAAATATCTCAGTGACCTTAACAAAATTTTGAATTTTTTTTTACATTTCTTATAAGGGACCAATATTGAAGCAAATTCCAAAAAAATTGAATTTTCTCTCATTGCTTTCATGGTTCAGGTTTCACAGGGTTAATATGGCTTTGTCAACGCGTCATGCCTCCGAAGTATACGCACATTGGATTTTGGTTTTGCACCGCTAGAAAGCGTGAAGCTGTTTCTCTTTAAACCCAACATTTCCGAGCTGATTGTGAGTTGCGACAAGTCACATAATTCCCTCCGACGTTTGCAAAATAACTGAAGCTTTGAAAAGGTTCATTACAAATCATTCAGATTTTTTATCGCAAGGCAATCCATGCAACAACGCTTGGGAGAGGTAATGGCACGAGCCGTCACATCACCTTTGTTTTCTTTTATCCTACCTGCGCTTTGCTTCATCTTTTCGTCTCTCTCTCTCTCTCTCTCGCTCGCTCGCTCTCTTTTCCCCTCGCTCGATTGCTGTTCTTCAAGAGTACAAATAGGGTTAGCACGGCAGTTCTCCAGTGCTCGCGACATGTCTGGACTCTCAAGTCACTTCCA
>NC_085879.1:27655120-27657620 GCF_034702125.1 Engraulis encrasicolus
GCACAGACACACACGCACACGCGCACACACACACACACACACACACATACACACACACACACACACACACACACACACACACACACACACACACACACACACACACACACACACACACACACACACAGAGCTGCATGCAGTACACATGCTTACACGTATGCAAAGCAGCATACATTATTCCGAGGTCTGCTGCTGCTGAGCAACATGTGTACAGGCCTTCGTCTGCAAAGTAAACACATGCGCACCAGGGCTGGACTGGGAGGAAAAAAGCAGGCCAGGCATTTTCAGCCAAGACCAATCTGCCAGGCTTTGAGAGAGACAATGAAGCCTGTGACATAGGGCTGCATGATTATGGAAAAAATCATGATCACGATTATTTGGGTCAAAATCATAATCACGATTATTAATCACGATTATTGTTTTTTGCTGATTAAAAAAAAAAAAATCATAACAAAATGAAATCTAACCAATAATGAATCATATACGGGATGAGCAAAATAAGTATGATCAGATTTCTGGCCAGAAACACCAGCCTGTCAGTATGTTCTGGCTTCAAGGACGCTCTAACACAGCAGACACGGCGCTGTCACAGCGGTCCTGGAAGTTTCTCCTCCAAAGACCAGAGGGCATTAAACCACATAACTCACACAGTAGAAATTGATTCCCACTCCACTGTGCAGTCATAGTTTTGTTATTACTCATTTACAAAAATTTGTAAATGCTTTGTTAAATGTTAATTGTCATTAAATGTTAACAAAGTGTTTATAAAGCTGTGAAAAGGACGCTATTCTAAAGTGTTACCCATATTTTTAGATAATCTTTCATTACTTACTTTGAAACATCCTGTTCTTGCTCCTTATAATGGCCTTAGTTGTTAGCTTGTGTTTTTGTTTGTTTGTTTGTTTTTGTTGTTTCCAGTTTCTCAGGATTTGGTCTGTTTTAGTTTTTGGGTTTTCTGTTGTCTTGTTTTTCCCTCCACTCCCTCTTTTTTATTTTTAATTAATGTGATTAATTTTACAACATTGTTATCTTGTAAATGATTCTATTCTAATATGCTGGGTGGTGGGTGGTGTGGTAGCAAGGGGAGCAATGATGGCAAGGGAGTGGGTCTGTGAGTCTGTGTCTGTGTTTACTGTTTGTACTCAATTTCTGTTGTTCTTTTCTGTTACTGTACTGTACTGTCTGTCGGACCCCATCGAAAACGAGAAGCCACATCTCAAGGGGCTATCATTGTAATAAGTAAATAAAATACCCGGTAAATACATTTACATTCTTCTTCTTTCTATTTCCTACTTGCTTCTTACCATCTTTCTTAAGAATCTACATTCTTACTTTTTTTTTAAACTTTTTTTTTTCTTCTTTTCATTTCCTCTTCTTGTTCTTGTTCTTGTTCTTCTTTTTCTTTTTCTTCTCCACTCCTCCTCATTCTAACAAGAGAGGCTTTAATGCATGCCTAAGCAATGCCACTGCTGGTGCCAAATACTTAACTTAGCAGCCAACTGTGTTTTGTGTGTGTGTGTGTGCGTGTGTGCGTGCGTGCATGTGTGCGTGTGTGTGTATGTGCCTTTTCTTGCTTGTGTTTCCAATGAGTGCGTTGGTGTACGTGTGTGGCATCCAACCATGGCAGACCATGGTAGAATACATGCTGAGACACATTTCACACTTCCACCCCAGTGTGTGTGTGTGTGTGTGTGTGTGTGTGTGTGTGTGTGTGTGTGTGTGTGTGTGTGTGTGTGTGTGTGTGTGTGTGTGTGTGTGTGTATGTGTGTGTGTGCTTGTCACTGCCACCACCACCGCTCACTGTGACCATGGAGCGTAAAATGGTATGTGTGTTTTGTGTGTGTGTGTGTGTGTGTGTGTGTGTGTGTGTGTGTGTGTGTGTGTGTGTGTGTGTGTGTGTGTGTGTGTCAACACCGCACAGCCAATACCACCACCCCTCACTGTGAGCCTAAAGCATAAAACCCCCTAAGCTGTAGGTCTACGTGTGCATGTGTGTGAGTGTGTGTGTGTGCGCGTGTGCACACAAGTGTGTTTGTGAAACCCTGTGTGTGTGTGCCTGTGTGTGGGCGTGCGTGCATGCGCGCGCTAAAGCCTCAGCTGTACGTGTGGTGTTGTTAATAATGCACCAGTAGCCCATTAATATTGTATTGCTATGCTGTGGTGAAGGATGCCAGGCATGGCCCCCTCCACATGTTGTACACGCCAAGCAATCAGGTTACGCCACGCAAAGGGGGGTGAACAATGGGACAGCTAATCTGGTAGTAGAGTGGTGGTGTTTTCCTTAAATGCACATGTCAACAAGTCAACAAGCTGTGTTGCCAGAATGGGCGGAACATGCCCAATTAGGCTACTTAGGGTGACCGGCTGTGGGTAAAAAGGGTAAAAATGTCATTTGGGCCATTTTTTTTCCTGCCAAAATATGGCCTTTGAAATCAATAGAATTTAGTTCAAATGTAGTGCTTCCAGGCAGGTTTTGGGCATTTTTGGGCTGGAAATCATC
>NC_085879.1:27667620-27670120 GCF_034702125.1 Engraulis encrasicolus
ATTGGGACGCCTTATATGGTATTTTGTTTAAGAAAACTACAAAACTACAAACCTCGGACATTGCGGAAGTCACTTCTCCCCTGTGAAACAACGCGAAAGACGGAAGCAGCCTTGTAGTGACATTACGTGGATAATTCTACTGAATAAACGACCAAATGCACTCAAATGGTAACTTGTCATGATTGTACATATGTATTCATCATATATTTCGCCCCTAAATGAGGTAATATGCAAACAGGAGTGTATTTTCTGCCGCGTTATACTTCCCATGTTACTGTTGCCTGAGGGAAACTATCGACAGCCTATTCGTCGATCATGGGGACTGTAACAAGAAAACCCTTCATTCATTCACTTGTAAGTACACAATAGAAGTGTTCGTTTCTGCAGGAGACTTGTATATTGAGGAAGGGAAGGTTTTTTCCGATCGAGATGCGAGGTAATTTCATGCTGCTTTGTAGGCTATACTGTCGCTATGCTGGCGACGTTCATTGCAAAGACAGGGGAATGATGCAACGCGTCGTAATTTGCCTGTTACAGAGTCAATATTCATCATCTGGAGGGTGACAGTGGTCAGGATGTTTGTAGAAGAGCTTGTATACTAAGTAGAAAAGTAAATGAAGACGAAAGAAGTGCGCATATTCCTGCCAACAGTGGGGGATGGAGTGAGAGGAGTATGCGCCCGAGACACAGAGGTCTCGTGCGCATTCTACTCGGTGCAAAACGGAAGCATAGTTCACGCTACTCGACACAGTTCCTGCCGACTGCAGGTCTAAATAAATAGCAATGCTATTCTAATGATATAATAATAGTAATAATTATGTCCAATTGCGACCTGACTGAGTCTATTTGCAACAAAAAAGTGTGATACCAGCTGGGGTTTGGTGCATCAGAAAGACATGGGCGATATAGGCTAGGTAGCCCCCCCCCCCCCCCACACACACACACACACACACACACTTTCCTTATATCACCTATTTGTATATCAGTAAATGTAACACTGGGTTTGAAAAGATATTTGCACAAGTTTTTAGACATGTAGCCCATACCTAGAGTCCTTCAGGGTGTACGCTGACAGGCCTACTGTAGGCTACTGTAGGCCTGCTGTACTTGGTTCAAAGACACACAAATGGACAAAATGCACATAATACCCCTAGTGTGGATAAAATCTGTATGCTGGGCATTGCTGTGAAGGGTGTCCATGCACTAAAAAATAACTTGTCACCTTCATAGACCAGTCCCTACAGGCAAAACGGCAACCGTCCATTCACTTGTGTTTGTCACTATGCTACATTGTTGCACTATATTAGTTACAAATTACACTTTTAGTGTACAATTTATTGCTTTCTAGACCAAAATGTATTCACAGAACATAATAGTGAAGGTGTCTGGGGAAGTTTTATAAATTAAATTAGATAAATTATTAAAAATATTTTGAAAATATGCAAAAATATCCAATAACTCATTATAAATTCAAAATGGCCGACACCATATGACGTCATAATATGCAAATTAGATGGGATAATTTACTCCCAAAATAAACTTTGGGTCATCCTCAATATTTGTCTCATTAATTGTCAGGCTCTATCTATTACCCATGTTAAGCCACAGCCTTTTGAATATAACATGTCAAAATCATCAGTTTTGGGCAAAAACCTGTGGCGCCGAGAGGGTTAAGATGTCCTGGGCCCCCTAGGCTACAGGTTGTTGTGGGCCCCCCCGGAATACAAATTTACATAGACAGTGTCATAATTAGGGGCTAGGAATTAAGGATAACATTTCTGCCAACTGTTTTTAACATGACAGATGAATTTACCATATTGCATCTTGTCACAATTCTGCAATTTTTCACTTTTGACCAATCAGGGGGGCCCCTGGCAGGTAGGCTGGAGCCATATCTAGCTTGTGCATTAATCCGGCCCTGGGCACATGATTGTGTGAGTGTGTAACCGTCAAGTCAAGCGCTTCCTCTTTGAAGCTGTGCTTTCCCTCTCTGTGCGCTTGTGTCAGGGTAAGGAGACGAACAGAGATACAGTGTATGATTTCTTATTCCCTCTCTACATATGAATTTAATGAAGAGGGCTAAATATTGCATCGCTATTGCCAGTAGCTGTACTTGAGCACATAAACAAGAGGTTGACTCATGTGACTCAGTGGGATGATGGCTTTTATTCTCCTTGTGTATGACTTGAGCGTTTGTAAGAATCTCGCCCCCAGTCCGCATTGCACTGTATGTCTTATGAGAGGGATCTGTTTGTGTATAAGCGTAACCTATATAAGTGTGTGTAGGCCTACTGTACTTTGGAATGTGTACAGTAAGGGCATGTATCAAAGTGTTATTTTAGATGTACTAATGAGAGTTAGTTTTGAGTGGGGTGCCTGTGAGTGTATTTGTCAGTGTGTAGCTTGTGAGAGTCAGTGTGTGTGTGTGTGTGCGTGCGTGCGTGCGCGTGCGTGCGTGTCTGTGTGCGTTTGTGCGTGCGCAATGTGTGTGTGTGTGTGC
>NC_085879.1:27675120-27692620 GCF_034702125.1 Engraulis encrasicolus
GATTTCAATTACGATTTCCTTCGCATTTTCCTCCTGGAGTAAATACATCCTATAGAGAAAACCACAAGTGCTTGAAAGAGAGAGGGATCAAAAGCCTTGTCAAGTTGTTGTAGTTAACTTGGGTTTGGGAGCAATAAAAAAAAACCTTCCGAGAAGGGACAGTTGGGATGAGTTTACTAACACTCCCCAGGCTTTGTTTTACAGTTGTAATGAGTTAGGTGACATACATGTGTAATATGGGAGGAATTTTGAAAAACTGGCCCTGTGACCAGCACCCCTCATGTAGAATGTGTGTGTGGGGAAAAGGCATAGCCTACCCTCTTAGACCCTTTTTGTTTATGCGTTAACAATTTCACAGCAATCTTAAATTCTTATCTCTGCTCCTATTTTGTTTTATTATTTTTTCATTACATAGACCCCTGCATGTGTATTATGTAGCCTTATTTCTCAAAATATAAATGGCTGAAATGTAGGCGTAGGCCTATAGTTTGTCCATGCGCTAATGTCATACTGTACTCATTGTTTTGCCATTTTGCATTTACAATGCGTGAATAACACAACACCCCCCCCCCCCCCAAGGCCCGTGAAAAGCCCCCCCCCCCCCCCCCCCCCCCCCCCCCCCGGAAAAAAAAAATCCTGGCTGCCCCCATAGTTTCCAAAATTTCTGTGGGAAACACTGATGTGTGTGTCCAACTTTGGCGAGATTTAAAATCGGAAGAATTGGTACCCTGTAATGATGAGAGAAGTCCTTTATTGCCATGCCTAGAAAAGGCTGCCGAAAATGCTAGACTAAAATTGGACTTACATATGAATAAGAAGCCATCCCTGTTAGGAAAGGGTCAATGGAAGAATAAGAAGCATGTACTAGAAGTGCGTAACAAATATTTGCATAATATGTCATTAACATGCGCAGCGATGGAATTGTCACAAAGAAAGAACGAGCGTAGAAAGAATAGGCCTACAGTAAACTTGCCCCCCTCTGCCCCACCCCCACTGCCCCCATTGTACCAGCTGCCGCAATTCCAAGTCACCAGTGGTTTAGTCACAGCGGAAGTAGTAGGCCTACCTGCGCAACAGGATGATCTGGCAACTGAAGTGGATAGGCGGATGAAAAACTTGGAGAGTTTTGTTAATGAAAGCATTCACGAACTGAAGCGCACACTCGTGCAGAGTTGTAATGGGTCAATACATTCAGACATTACGGAGGAAGAAAGTGTAGGAAATGCAGAAGCCGTGGGCATATGTAATTCAGATTTAGTGTGGGAGCAAAAGCGCATACAAGAGGCAAATGAGGAGAGACTGATTGAATTGGAAAAGCAAATGAGTGAGAATGCAAGGAGAGAGTCAGACAGAAGAGAAATACAGGACAGGGAGCGACTTGACTTGACGCAACATGACCAGGAAAACGGACGCGAGATACGTAGGGACGGTACACAGACACAGGGGACACAGGCGAGTAAGGCGACTCTGACAGGCACATTGACATTGCACTCTGCCCCCCAGAGATATGACTTGCGCGAAACCATGGCACGTAAAGGCCCGACCAAGACAGTTGGAATGTATCCGTTGGTGAAAAAGAGCGGAGTGGATGAATATAAGCCTTTTAGTTTTACTGACATGAATTCGATCCTGGAAAAAATGCCTTCACCCGCCGAAGGGGGTGCACCGTGGTTGTCCAAATTGACGAAAGCTACAATGCCACACAAGATAACGATTGGTGATTGGCGCGCACTGTTATGTAAACAAACAAGCACGTGGGAATTACAGATAGTGGAAACAGAAGCAAGAACGAGCCTTTTGCCAGATTCATGCCCTTTTGCGTTATACGCAACTGACATAGGCACTGCAATGCGTAAACGCTACCCAGTGCCCGATGGAGCAATAGCAAATTTGTCATTTACTTTACGAGAAGGACAAAACTTAACAGATTTTTTGACAAAAAGTAAGGAATTTTGGACAGACATAGCCGGAAACCATCCAAGCTCTGACAAGCTGCAAACTGCTATGTTCAGAATGGCCATTCTAGAAGCAATCCCAAAGCCGGTACGAGAAACGATGTTAAATGATCCAAATTTGCCCTATAGTACCACCGAATACTGGGAACGCCATCTCAAGCACCACATGAAACAGTATAGTGCAAAACGTGAGGAAGAGAAACTAAGCACTGATACAGCACATGCACAACTAGTTAAGTTGCAATTAGCTGAGTCCAAAAGAGCGACGGAATCGAAACACTATTGATACAACTCATGTTACAACACAGCAGTCACACATTCTTCATCCAAGCCTGAAGTTGGTCCAATTTCATTAAGGGGTTAGGGACAACGTGGTGGGATTCAGAGGACGGGGAACAGGGAGTAGCGATGCCCAAGGTAGGGTCATGTATGGGGGGTGTTTTGCTTATAGTGGGACCGGGCACTGAGTGAGAGACTGCCAGTGGAATGCCTACACAACACGGAGGGCACTGCACCTACTTCAAAGCTGAAACGACAAAACAAGCACAAGCACACCAAGCGCACACTGGAGCCGGAGCAAGCCTATCCCATGGACAATACACAAAGGGGATTTGGGACCTAGAGCTCACAAAGGAGAAGGGTTGGGGGACCCCTTCTGGCCTATGAAAAATTGAAAGACTATGTCAAGATTGTTTGGTAACACTACTGCTTAACTCACACCAGAAGTGACGCCCTTGGGTGCCATTTATACACCCATATCCCTTTTATCTGACCCCTACCACGTAACATTGATTAAGATGAAAACATACGCACAGGCGTGTTTAAGACAGTTATTGGGAATCAGTGGGACTGTTTACCCTACATCTACATTGGGCAAGAAGGGGTGGCTGCTGGGGTTGAATTATACACATTGCATTATAAGCTACACATAGTCTACCCAACACCACGCGGAAGTTTGTATAAGAGTACACAATACTGACTGAACAAACATAATTAGCTAAAAACACGATGGCCTTCCCAATACTCTCTGTACATTGATTTGACTGATGATTTTTTTTATTGTTTGTTCTGTTTGTCACAACAGGAATAGGCCTACTCCTTAGACCTATGGATATTTTGAGGTTTTTATTTTTATTTTTATTTTATTATTAAGATTTTTACGATTACCGTTCAGACATTAACTGCGCGGTGTACCTGGTTACACAATTGTTGTGGGTTCTTCTGAAACAACACGGCGTGTTATTTCAGAAGAAAGGGGGAGATAGGCATATTAGGCCTAGGCCTACATGTGCGACCGTGACACTGGACTCGACTTAAGACAGACGAGATTTGAGAAAAGACTGCAGTACACCACACATCACATACATAGCCTACATTAAGGAAATAACGACAGATAACAAAGGGTGTTGGAAAACACATTGTTGAGTGTTGGAGGTTGGTAAAGATTGGAAGCGGTTTATGCGGCAATGAGGAAACAAGGCCATGGTTTTACAGGGGTTCACTATGGAAAAGGTAAAGAACGTTTGGCAGCAGTGCAAGCTTCTCACAAGGACATCGGAAATCAAGGATTTTTTTTTCCACAGCGAACGTGCAATATGGAAAGGATTTGGAGAGAGCACGAAAGGGCGTCTTCGGAAAAGACGTTGATGCGAGTGGCCATTTGGAAATAACTGATGGACTGGTTGGGAGCCGTACGGCCAAAAAAACTGATGGTTGGTAGAGGACATGAATGGGAGACCGTTGTCTCTGGGCTGGTAAAATAACTTTGTCAGAAGGTCTGTGGTTTGAAAAAAACAGTTGCAACAAACTTGGACACATTGGTGGATTGTGGAATACATAGGCCTACATGCCCAAGGATTTGGACCAAACGCCAAAGAGCAAATTGGTAAGGTTGGTATAGGCTACATACAATTATGAGCTGGGTCAACACTCTGACTCATGGTGCTGAGGTCAGTAAGAAACTAGGCAAACAGTAAGCCCTGGACCAACGCTAGGTTCGAACATGAAGATTTCGCACGTTGCAATGTAAACCATATTACGATAAACTAACTACTTTGATGTCAGATTTCTCCACACAGGTTGCAGATGGAAGAGGAACCAACGAGACAGGAGACGAGGAATTGAAATTGGCTCCTTCCAAAAGCTATTGAGCGCAGTAAACCGAACCGAGTTGAGCGAATTACACACAATATTCACCTTGAGGGAAAGGCGCACAGGGTTACATTGAAACAAGCTTGCGGAAGCGCAAAGAATGGGGAAAGGCATAAGCCTGCAGCTTAATGCATGCGGGGCACTACTATCACTAACACCACTAATACTAACCCTACTAACGCTAACATGTTTCCTTTTACATTGTGGTATTTGATGATGCTTTATAATGAAACGGGATCCTACAGGAGACGCCACCATTCAACGTAGCCTAACAATAAGAAACTGCCGTATAACACCTCAAGGAACTGGTAGTGGAAAAGGGGGTCCCAATGTTGCGGAAATTGGTGGTATTGAGTGGAGAAATTTCAATTTTAGCTTTTGTTATATCAGGAGGATCAGCAGTGGAGGATTTTTATAATTATTATTGTTATTATTAATTATTTAATTTGTCTTTTACATATGTGTTTTCATTTGTTTGTATTTCTAACCCTTTACATTTTTCCACAGCCTTCGGCAATGGAACTCACTGTGGTTTCCACATTAATATAATGTCTTGGTGCAATGACAAATTGGGTGATGAGCAGATGATGTGGTATTCTCTTTGCACTAGGTTTCTGAGGCGAGCAACTTAGGTTCCAGAAATGGACAAGAGAAGTTGACCAAGGAAAGCTATGTGGTCATGTTGGTTACAGAGTCTAACACTGAGGTCTAACAAATTTGATGAGGTCATATTAATTATGACCTCACGAAAGGGACTGTTGGAAAATAGGCTAGATTCTGAGGTCCTGAAATATAATGCATTGTCTTACAGCAAGTTGTTCAGGTATTCATTTGTGTTTGCAGGAAATTCTACAATATTTGGTTATGATTAAAAACATTAAAATAAATGTGTCTTGTTGGTGGGCTCTCAAACCATTGAGTAGGCCCAATGACCCCATGTGACAATCATGGGATGCGGATGTTGAGTAAGTGCCCCATTCTTTTAGGAGAGTCTACAGATGTCATCAAAACAGTATTGTGAGACAAGCTGAAACCCAGTCATGTGATGTTTGATTAACTGATTGTTTCTGAATAAGTCTGAAGTCCATACCAAACTCCTTGACGTATCATTCTTTCTACACAGGATACAGTGATGTCACTCAGAAGCGAAACTATTTGACTTAATCCTTTTTAGGAGGCCAGGAGTAGGTGACAATGGGCAAACGACTAACATTGGATTTCAATCTTTTCAGAGCCAAGGATCCTCAAATATGTCAAAAGAATGTGCTGTTGTATGTGTATTGCTTGATTAAAATTACAGAACTCAGGAAGTCCACAGATGAGGTCATGAAGACCTAGAGTGATGAAATCAAGGCCCACCCGGAAATGAAGACAGCATCTTACAATCGACACAGATTAGGCATATTCTGGGTTAACTAACAAATCACGTAATTGCTTACACATAACCACACCCATACACCCACAAACCATAAATACCAACAGATAGGGATATTCAAGCAGGTCCTAATTTTTGTTATCGGTCAGGGCGAGAGAAGGTTAGGATCTCCGGAACGTTCCGTAATGCTTTCGTTGTCAATTGTCATTTTTATGTAGTAGACTCTGCAGTTCTGGAAAGCTGTAGTGTTTACTGTGTATGGGCCATTGCTGGTATTCTGGATATTACCAGTGGTGGTCATTTTGTTATTTGGTAATTTTAGAAAATAAATAGATTAATTTGGCTTTTGGAGTTTTTGATTCCTTTGACTCGGATTTTGAACATGCAAGAAGTAGAGACCAAGACGGTAAACTTCAACAACACACACACACGCACACACACACACGCACACACACACACACACACACACACACACACACACACACACACACACACACACACACACACACACACACACACACACACACACACACACACACAGACACACAGACACACACATACACCACCCCATCCCATTCCATCTCTCCATTTTGTTCCATTCTACATGTTCCTTTGTAGGTAGAGACTGCGGCTCAGTTAGACGAGCAGCTCCTCGTTGACACGGCTGGCCGTTAACTGAAAAAAAGCAAGACAGAGGGAGAAGAAGAACAAGAAGCGTTGCTGAATCACCCCAATGGGCCCCTCCAGCTTAAACAAACACTCGTTAGCGTTTTCAGTCCCCTGTGCTGCGTAACAACAGCCCATATTGTTGACGGGAGGCAAGGCAAGGCAGGGCCGGGCTGCTCTGGGCTGGGCACCTTTCCAATACCTCTGGGCTGTTAAATTAAACTTGCTTATCCGCGGCATGGCAGATAGCTAGGGATGGCACTTCTCAACGCTGTAATTGCTCCGAGTTAATTTGATGGCTCACATCGGCCTGTGTGTGTGTGTGTGCTTACGGTTTTAACCTGCTTAATATGCCTTGGGACAGAGCCAGTTGAGTGTATTAGATACAACGTTTTTTTATCGCAGGTTTTTTTTTATTTTATTTGTATTTTAAGGGCCGTATAATGTGCCCTTCAAAAGGAAATTTTCACTACTTTGTTTGTTTCATTATATGCCTACCGGTAGGCCTACAGTATATCACGAAAGTGAGTACACCCTGCCCTGACAGTTTTTGCAGATTTGTGAGTATATCTTGTAGCCCCTTAATGCGCGCCGTACCTCCCGCTGTAATAGACGTTGAAATGTAACTACTATAGCACTACAATACTATGACACAACACAGGCCCTTTAGTCATGTACCACGACTTGGTCATTACCATACTGGTAACAACACATTTCTAAAGCCGCGTCTTAAGGGGTTAAAGCATTACAGAAATTTTACTTTGACACAATGATTAGTGACCTTTTAACAACATATTTAACCGCTTACATTTCTTGTTCACTCAGAAAAAAACTAAATACAGCCATTAATGTTTGAACATGTACTCACAAAAGTGAGTACACCCCAGATGAAAATCCGGTAGAGAAGGGGCTGTGTTGGCTCGAATCGTCTTGAAATGAAACGAAATGAAAAGGGATGAAAAGGGAGGTCATCAGTGTGCGTTTCAACCTTTCTTTGCATTGAACTTTTACATTTTGAGTCTGCATCTGTCTTAAATAGATTGGTGTGAGATTTGAATGCAATCCTATGGAGAATATCATGATCTGCTTCAGTAGTCACAGTGCATGTTGACATGCATGTTTCTTTTAGGTGTATTTCAGATTACCAATGTTGACAGCATCCATGCATCCCCAACTATGTCAGTCCCGCTACCATGCTTGGCTTTTGATAGGATACACTTTTTTTTGTAAAACTCACTTGTTTACCACCACACATGCTTGACACCATCTAAAGTATATTTGTTTATCTTGGTCTCTTCAGATCACACGACATGGTTCCAGTGATCCATATCCTTAGTCTGTTCATCTCTCTTGAGACCAAGATAAACAAATTTTATACTTGTAGCCTCTTACTGCAGCAGGGGTCGCCGGCGACCCTATTCACTTGCTGAAAATGCTAACCTACATCATAACAACATTGCTATGACATTACAGAGAGCCATAGCGCTGCGCTAAGGGGTTAAGAAAGGTTGAAACGCACACTGATGACCTCCCTTTTCATCCCTTTTCATTTCGTTTCATTTTGAGACGATTCGAGCCAACACAGCCCCTTCTCTACCGGATTTTCATCTGGGGTGTACTCACTTTTGTGAGTACATGTTCAAACATTAATGGCTGTATTTAGTTTTTTTCTGAGTGAACAAGACATTTAAGTGTTTAATAAGTTGTTAAAAGGTCACTAATCACTGTGTCAAAGTGAAATTTCTGTAATGTTTTCCTATAAAAAGATACACTCAAAAATCTGCAAAAACTGTGAGGGGTGTATTCACTTTCGTGATATACTGTATATTATCTAAGTAGACTAAGATCCAACAACACTCTTCTGTCTTTTTACTCCAACAGTTTTTTTCTTTTTTTTAGTATTGAAATGACTAACTTCACTTGTGAGTGCCTTGTTTTTTCCTTTATTGTACACATGGGTTTTTCGTTTGCAAATATTCGTGTTGCGAGGAGGGGCATGTTGCTAAGCTGTTTCCATCGATCAGAGGTTGAAGAGTGCGCAGCCTGGGTTGCGTAGCCAGGGATTGTTTACAAACGGTAAACCCATGTATATCTTAATACGTACATGTCAAAGGAGCAGGGGTAAAAGGGGTCAGTTGTCCCAGGCCCAGGGAGAAAGATAGCATTGGCATCCTTTCAACACTTTTTAGAAATGAACCATAACTACTGTACTTTTCATACTCTTTTTGAACTACTCTCGTGGCTCAAGATGAGCGCTATACCATCAGGACAGGATGAGATGGTTCTTCTCTTCATGTTGGAGACGAACAATTTATAATACCCACATTTCTTTCTGTCTTTCGTCTTTGAGCATTTCCTATTCAATGAACTTTTGTGATATCCATGGCCATCCGAGATTCTGGTCATCAAAATTTCCTTGTTATCCTCTCCCACATAAATGGTGGCAGCATATTGAGGCTTGTGTTTCAGGATTTTTTTCTCCTTTCTCTTACACTAAGGTTAACATCAGCTCAAGAGGTTCAGTTTGCCTGCAAGGTTGAGAGAATGACCTACACATACAGCAATGAGGAACATTATATAGTGTGGATATTCTACTTTGACATTCACAACATGCAACAGACAATTAAACCTTGTAAGGTGTTTGAGCCTTTTTGACCTGTTTTCTTTTTTCTGCTTGATAAAAATAGTATCAAAACAATTTTTTCACACTGAGATTCACTTCTCTTGCCTCATTTACAATAAGTACCCCCTCTCACGATCAAAAACATATACACAGAAATTCACAAGCAGGATGAAGGGAATATGAGAGTGAATATGAGCTGTGAGCTGCAGTATGTAGCTTTTTAACCCTTTGAGGAGTACCATCACATATGTGATTAGAATTGTGCCCAAATTTTGGGAGCTGTAGTGTGTTCAAGAAAAATTCTGTTTCTGTTTATTTATTTAAGAAAGGGACAACTATTGCCAGCATTTAAACAAAAATGCTAAATATACAAGATTGTAGCCAAGAGGCTAATTTCCGTCTTTTGTCTTTTGTCTAGAAGAAGAGGAAAATATTCTTCTATACACAGGAAATTTGCCTGAGTAAAATTTACTCAAATTGAAGAAAATTTTACTCTGCCACAGATAGTATTTGGTCCCTATCTAAAAAGAGTAAAAAATACTCTTTTGAAAGAGTATTTTTTCCAGAGTAAATTCTCCTCCATTTAGAGTAAATATTTTACTCTGCGTGATGCGATTAGACTCAAATTAGAGTGTTTTGAAATTTACTCTTCATACGATATACTCAGTTCAGAGTTAACGTGACTCTATTATGAGTCATTTTAATTTACTCTGACATTTTTTTAACTCTATTGTGAGTTGTTTAATTTAACTCTGACTCTTTTTTAACTCTACATCAAGAGATGTTTATGATCAATTAAAGAGTTAAAAACTAACTCTCTCCAGAGAAACCAATAAAAATCAACAAATTGTACTCCCATGACTTAGTTTATTTTCAGTTTCACATCATTACAAATTCCAAAAAAACTTGTAAAAAATAATAAAATAGTACATTAGTAATATACAATAGTAGCAAAATAGTAGTACAGTAAAATAACAAATAAATGAAAAAAAAATCTCATTCACAATGGACAAATATACATATATAAATAAAAAATAAACAGTGCAATTACATAAAATAAAGACAAACATTTGAAATAGAGAGAGAGAGAGAGAGAGAGAGAGAGAGAGAGAGAGAGAGAGAGAGAGAGAGAGAGAGAGTGTGTGTGTGTGTGCGTGTGTGTGCGTGTGTGTGTGTGTGTGAGAGAGAGAGAGAGAGAGAGAGAGAGAGAGAGAGAGAGAGAGAGAGAGAGAGAGAGAGAGAGAGAGAGAGAGAGAGAGAGAGAGAGATATGAAATCAGGATTACATAAAACAACGAGGTACAATAAACAAATCGTCATCAGTACCATATGATGTCAGTACATCAAAATTCCTGTACATTAGAGTCTTAATGTCTAACACAAAAGGGTCTCCAGTGGTATGTGAAACCTTGTATGCATGGGTATGTTCATCTAAACAACGTGTTTTAAGAGCATCTGTCATCAAGATAACCTGCTCATCTTTGATGAGAACATTCTTGATTACATGGAAAACCGGCATGTCATTATCAGTTCTCACACAAACAGCCAACTCTGGTCTGAACATTCTTCCATTGACCTTGGCCCATTTAACTTTCAGAACCCTGGCCCTAACTGGTACTTCAAGTTTTTCTGCCACCTTACCACCAAACTTCATTTCATTCAAGGAGACCATTTTGCCAGGACCCATTTTCAACTCGTTTGGATCAAATGTTTGCCACAAGTAAGCCATCTGGCACTGATGTTTTTTGGCTAAAGTTTTAGTGATGTTTTTAAAACTTTTCAGCTGTTTTTTAAAAACATTGTGTTTGGCCTCGTATCTCATGCACCATGTATGTAACAGGGGCCCAATTTTACGTATACACATGGGATAATAATGCACCATGAGATGATGCTTAGGTAACAACCTTTTGTTAGGATATAAGTCCTTGAACAAACCATGGTGCTCTGAAATCAGGTGCTTCAAATATATGGTGATGCCTTGGGATATAACTGAAGAAAAAGCAATGTTGACAATCTGAAGCAACAAAATAAAAAGGTACCAGTGCTGATCACTGGGATTCACAAGATCTCCAAACATAATTGGAAAGTGACGCAAAAGACACCAGCTCTGACTGGCGTTTAAACCCAAGTCATTGGCATCAGAGATTCTTAGCCCAGGAGGTTTGTTTTTTTGCTCTGTGAAACCATAGTTGAAACTTTGAATTCTTCGTTGTACTTCTGCTAATGTGGTGTAATTATGAATGAGATGCTCAATGAGCAATTTCATCTCATACTGTGCAACGCCCTCTAATATGTCGTGCATAATATCAACCGAGAAGTTTGCACTGGTGTGAAAATATTGCAAAGAATTCAAAGGGCAAGACCTTTTAACTCCCATCACATAAGGTAGCGTGGGGTTGGTCTGCATTTTCTGGCAATGTTCAACATGAAGCTGTTTAGTTCGAAATGATATTTTGGGATCATCTTCACTGAATACTGTCTGAAAGTCCTCCTTTTCCAGTAAGCAAAAACGGCAACAGTACCTAGCACTAAACGATTCCACAAACCCAAATAAAGAATGAAGACCTAGGTTATCACCAGTCACTTGGATAATGGTCCCATAGATGGGATGATCAAATTGAGGAAGCTGAATTCCCTGTGTTTCAAGTGTTGAGATATCCTTCACAAGGGGTGCTAGTATCTTATCAAACCCGTATGTTTTGATATCTTGGGCATGGAATAACGAAACCAAATGAATATTCAGTAAACTCGAGTTGTACTTGGGCGACACATTTCTCAGGGTAAAATAGATGGCACCAAGTTTGTGAATTCCCCGCTTACTTCCAATTGGATTGACACATTCCATTTCATCAAAGAATAATTGCAACTGTACAGTGTGCACTTGTTTGGAGAAGAGATCATGTTCCTTAAAGAATTCTCCATCTTGTATGTCATACAGCAAGTTTTCCATTTGTTTGGGGTCTCTAGCCATCATATCATTTATAGCAGGATGCTGGTAAATAGACTTCACCGTCTCGAGAATTGGTATGTACATGAATTTATCCTTGACAATGGTTTGGCCATAGCCTCCACTTGTTCTGATAAAACGTGTAGCAAATCGTGTCCCTAGAACATATTCAACTGGATCAATTTTTCCCCATTTCTCAGAAAAGTATTTCATTCTCTTACTCTCAGTGTTTAAAGGAAGGAAAGGATCCAATGCATTCTCAAAACACTGATCAATTTTAGACTCAACCACACTTTTCATTGGCTCTTGTAAGTCAAGGCTATTTTTCAACTGCACTTGTTTTAGACGGTCAAGGTCTCCAATTACTTCTTGTACAGTACTCACAGTTAAATCAATAGTAGTAACTGGATTGCCAACACGCTTAAGTTCTGCTACAATATTTGCACAATTTTTGGCTATGTGCCTTTCTAGTAGTACAGGCTCAGAAGGTGAACTCTGATCTGGCAAGTCTGTCTCCTCGGATGAAATGAAGTTTGTGAAGGTGGAACATTCCCCATCATCAACATTCAAGTTGTCATTTGTACAACACTTACTGAGATGCTTTCGCAAACCTGAAAAACTATGATATACATGGGAACAGCCTCTATGGCCACATTTTAACTTCAGGCTTTTGCCATAACAAAGACCATGAACAAGTTTAAAGTGCCGTATGAGGCTATTAGCATCAGCATGACTCTTCTGACAAATGAAACAAATCATTCTGTCTACTGCAGCATTCGTGCTCTAAGCTCAGCTACTCTTGGATTGACTTTGGTAATTTCAACATCTATGTCATAGATGGTTGTTTGCAAGAAAGTGAACACATTTGTGAGCTCATGGCAGTAAGTGGTACCGAAAACATAATGAGCTTTAAAAAGCTCATCGAATGCAGCCAGTGAATTGGAGGACTTGCATGGCAAGGCCTGTTTGTCAACAACAATGAAGTAAGATTGGATCATACTTTTCTTTGGTCCAACTGCAAGTAGATATGGCTGGACACTCTGTGTGATGCCCTCCAAATGGCCCTGAATGCTGGCACCAGTCTGTGAAAGGAAACACACAAGAGACCTAATGTCAAGAGAAAACCTGTATAAAGAGGTTTTACACATTACAAACTAGCCATCATCATTGTATGTGACAAAATAACTATGGCTTTGGTGAAAGTTGGAAAATAAAAGGTATTATACAAATCAAGTTAGAATTACTACATTCATTAATCCCTTTTCACACAAAGTAAAGACAAAAAGGTACCTTCAGAACGGGTTTGAGAAATATAATTGTACTGCATGTATATATTAAAGAAACATGTATGTTTTTTAATACAGTTTTGCTATTCCTTCATCTATGTCTTGTCAAAAGAAGAACAAGACATTTTGGAGCAGTTTCAATCTAACCATCAGCTTTTATTTGGAATGGGCAGTGTGCATTTTTTGTAATAATAATAATAATAATAATAATTGTATTTGTATAGCACTGTGTCATACAAGGCATGTAACTCAAAGTGCTTAACAAATGGGAAAAAACATTGTTAGAGATAGATTTAAAAGGAGAGGCAGAAAAAGCAGGAAGGCAGAGGAAGAAGAGATAGACAGAGAATGTAGAGTCATAAGGTCAACGTAGGTTAGGACCAGGATTCTTAGATGTGTAAGGTCCATAGTGGCTGGGCCTATCATAAGTCATAGATAGTCACACAGAGATTGTAGGCTATTTCCAAGGTCCATGCTGCCCATTCACAAAGGGTACCTTTTTCATGTATACTTACCACCACCATCACTTTTCATGCATGAACTGTCTGCCCTTTTGAATTTCTAGAAACAGATATTTTAGCTGCACATTAAGCAGCACAGTTTCAATGAGCAGCTTAGTTGCAATACCAACTCTCGCACACAATCCTACACAGTTCACCTTTTAAGGACCAGTGGTTCTAAACCTTTTTTAGAACAAATGCCCCCAGCCTGCCACACCCCCTTGACCACATCATAAGCCTGCCAATGCGCCCTTTAGTATTAACAAATAAAATATACCAATTGCAACTGAGATTTCCCCCTCCCCCAGCTGTCTCCTTCTCAACACCCTCCGAGGGCTCCAAGGCAAAACTATTTTAGACTGAAAACTCACCTTGATGAATTTCACCACATGATCACAGGCTCGATGAGCGGAAATCTTTCCTGGCCTTTTGCGCCCTGGATTGGAGGGTGGTAGAAGGTGGACCAGCAACAGTATGGACGACATGTCACTGTCCCAACCTGGATTACACAAGACAGACAACATGCACATATAAAACGAATGAAGACCCCAGTTGTCTAAAATGCAATTAGGAAATAACAGTAACTGTGTGTGAACACCAAAAGTGACCTACGAGACATATGCGATGGAAGTCATTATTTCTTGTTTACATGCACATTAAGGAGGACAAGAATAAAAGTAAAAGGATAGTGTGGAGTGGTGGACTTTATCCATTCACCACCAACACATTGACTTGGATTATTTGTTTGGTAATATTTTTTGACAATTATTTTTCTGCTGTCATTACGGTTACCTTCTTCAACTTCAGTAGCAAGAGCATTCTGGATGAGGTCTTGGAGATCCGCAGTCTGTGTCAGGCCACGGCTCTGTGCAATGACTTTTGGTTTTATGTTGGTGGACCATTTCTCCATCAGCTTTGCAGAGGTTGAGTCACCAAAGAGAAGTGCAAAATCCTGCTCAATCTACAAAACAGAGAGTGGAGAAATCAGTGATGTATAAAATGCAGCTGAAGTATCACTCTGGAATTCACATTTTTAAGAATACTTAAAGACTAACCAGGCCTGGTATGTCCATGAATCTTGGAAAAATGGATAGGATATCAGTGGATTTGTCAGTGTCACGCAGAATCTTCTGGCGATAGACTAGGGTCAACCTCATCTTTTCCTTCACCACCGATTCATCAGCTGTGTGCTTCATCAGAGCAATTGCTTCCTGACACTGGCGTTCATCGCTCAACCAATTGCCTTCCTTGCAAGGATCTCTATCAACAGATGGCCCACCTGAAATAACAGAAAATATACATACAAAATGCACTTACTTATTATTTTCCCAGACATCAAAGTATTCTCAAAACTACAGACGGTGTTTGATTTAAACTACAAGTCCCTGCACTTGATGGCCATATTAGCTATGAGAGATAATCAAATATAACCATAAACTGTGTGCTATTATGTGTTTCAACAATAACTTAAATAAGTCACCTGCTTGTGAAGGTCGTGGACGTTTAACTCGTCCCTCTGATGCTTCTTTCTGCAGAGTTTTAATTCTCCAAGCCAAATAGCCACTTCCATCTTCTGCGTTGTAATAATGTTCCTATGACAAATATAACAAATAGACAAAGAGTTCTTACTGTATGTTTTACAAGAGCAAAATAGTTATAAATTCATTGATATTTACACTTCATTAAATCAGGGATTATACAACCAAATTCTAAAAAAAAAGACTACAGAGTAAAGCTAATTACATAGCCAAGCTTGCTCCTTGGGTCAGCCAAATAGGGGAAGAGGGAGATGATACCCAGTGCGTAGTCTTCCTTCACATGCCGAGGTGGGCTTGTTCTACAAACAAACACACACACACACACACACACACACACACACACACACACACACACACACACACACACACACACACACACACACACACACACACATTAGGAGCCATAGCATCATAACCAACCATTTATAATTACTGTACTGTCCTAATCATCAGGGCTCTAAATTAATACCTACCAGACAGCCAAATGCTGGTGAAATTTGGCAGTTTGGCTGACAGAACAGACCAACTTAAAGTCACTTTGACCCATTAGTGAGTGTACGTTCTTGGCTAGTGCAATTAACGGCTACCAGACATTTTACCTTTTGAAAAAAGTTAATTTAGGGCCCGGATAATCATCATAATCATCATCAACATTATTATTATTATTTCTTGAAAACCTACCCATGTTCATTTGTCATATGAGCAACCAATATCTTCACCAGGTCACGCCTTCTGCTATCTGACAGGTACTTTGTCCGAGCATATTCATTCATGATCTTGTCCCCTCCTGGGCTTCCTTTTAAGATGTCTTCAACCATCTATTAATGATTGATGTTAAACATAAAACAAATATGAGAAACCGACAAATGACTTTAAAATACACCTGTAGGCCTACATGCAAAACAAAATTAATGAATCTTACTTGGGCAAGACGACGTTCCTCTCCTTGTTTTAATTGTCTTGGGCTAGGGGTCAGTATCACAGTGTCATCAGATCCAGAACTAGCCTCAGCATCAGCAAGGGAGCCTGAGCTAACGGAATCTGTGACACACAATTCAAAAAAAAAATCACAGTTGTCCTTCAATACAATACAACCTGTATTTATATAGCGCAATATATACATCTAAACTTGTCTCAAAGCGCTTTCAAAATACACATACACTTGTCCACATTTACACACCAGCTCTGGAGGCTGCAGCACAGCACCTGTTGTCTGGGGTTCATGTGAGAAGGTGCATACATACACAAGCAGACACGCACACGCAGACACACACACACTCTCTGTCTCTCCCTTTCCCACATTCACACACCAGCTGAATACTGCAGCTAGAGGGCAGAATCAACAGGAAGTACAGACAATTGTGTTGGCGTAAAGTGTAAAACTAAGTTGCATTTACCTTCAGATGTTCCTTCCTCTGGGATATCAATTTCCAGGACATGAACATCTGGCTGCTTCATCAAGTATGCAAAAGCTTCCTGATCAACCTCGGTCCTTGACTCATCAAAGACTTTAATGTCCATTGTCGGAAGGTCAAATTTCCTGGCAACTTAAGAGGAGAAAGATTCAACGTTTTATTGTCATTATCAAAAAAGGCAACGGAATTGTGTTTGGGGTAGGCTGCAATACTTAAGGTTTTCAAGTTAAAGTGCTCAAGAGGTTAAAAAAAACAAAAACAGGCCCTGATATGAAAGGCAGTAATGTAATAGCCAAATTTAGTCCTAATAAATAAGGCAGTAATGTAGTAATTTAGGCAGAAGGGCCTACTGTTTCTCAACAGTCCTGTAAATTCAAAGTTTACACATGATTTAAACATTACAAGTGTTTATTTCGGTTTTAAACCCTTACCACATTCCAAAAATGACTCGAATGTAAATGTTGTTGGAGAAAACACATATTTCTTCTGATCTTTATATTTCACTCTGACAACGGTGGTGTTTTCCATCCTGTTGGTGGAAAAAAAAAAACAATGTGTTATAATCTTTCCGCTTTGAGTATCCTTCTGAACACAATGAACTAGCGCCAGACTACCTCACAAGTGTAGGGCCTACGGTCGATCAGAACGGGCGCAACGCAAAGCTGAACAGCACCAGAGATTTTTTTGGGACAGCACCACGTGTGCGTCACTCTACTCAGAGTCAAGTACATGTGACCGAAGTGGCCACGCAGCGACAGGTTGAAAAATAGTTCGTGCCTTCTGCAAAACTGCGACAGCCTTCACACAACTTTAGGAATAATCGGTCAGACGGTCACATCAAATGGCACTGCAGGAATATGATTTTTCATCCACTTTTCATTACCACAACAAACCACTTTACTCTCACCAGAGCAACATACATGTGGTCTCCAAACACGGCAACACTAACCTTTTCGAGCTCACAACCAGTTATTTCACATCCAGGGCTTAATTCCACAATTTGATAGACTAGGTCGGACTGCATAAATTGCATTCATGCGATTTT
>NC_085879.1:27705120-27755120 GCF_034702125.1 Engraulis encrasicolus
TTCTGAACTGGAGACTTATTTTTTATTATATCCTATAAGAATATGAAGAGAAGAAGGGTATTTGTGAAAAGGATGATCAGATATGATTTTTTTTTTTTTAGTTTTGTTTGATAGGTTCAAGTTTGAAATGTATTCTTTGTCTTACAATTCAGATGAAGTTATTTTATGTGAGAAATTGATGTGTCCGGATTTGAACTCCTGAGGTGTTAAGATATTACAAATGCAATTTCAGGGATTCCAAGACATCAAAGATACCCGCCATGCTTTGAATTAAGCAGAATGAAAGAGCTTTTAGATTTCAAGATATTTATTTCACACAGATCTGCCATAGTGTAGTAAATGTTGATATTAGGTTGAAAATATTTTATTTCCCAAATAGTGATGGAACATTGAAGATCAAATAGAAACTTAATTTACTGTCAGAAAGACCTGTCTGAACCAAATAAAATCACATCAAAATGCTTTAAATTCCACTTCAGTTACAGGCATTGCTCTTCAAAATACTGTGAGGGAACAATAGTGGGCACTGTCCGTCTGAGGTTCCGTCCAAGAATCATCCTTTTTGCTTACAGCATTATCCAATGTCTCCTATGTTCATTCATTCCTTTATTCCTTCAGTCCTTCCTTCCTTCCTTCCTTCCTTCCTTCCTTCCTTCCTTCCTTCCTTCCTTCCTTCCTTCCTTCCTTCCTTCCTTCATTCATTCATTCATTCATTCATTCATTCATTCATTCATTCATTCATTCATCTATCTATCTATTTATGAGTTGCTTTAACTGTCTTAGCTGTAAAACTTTTATTGATCTGATAGGATAGTGAGAAGGGATACAAGAAGGGAGAAAGAGATGGAGAAGGGTCGGAAAACGACAGTAAAATTACTTAGTTGCCATGATAACCTATTAAGGTGCCAATTGTGTCTTAAAAGCCAGTGACAATCCTAATCACACATTAAATTATTTGTATAATAGCAATCCCCATGCAATGTCCCCTTGTATTAAATAATTTATATAATAACAATCCCCATGCAATGCCTCCTTGCGACCTTCAAGCATAGTTGGTCAAGAGGCGCACCAGAAGTCAATCATAAGCACCTTCAGCATTCACAATGATGGTCATTACCCCTTTATTAGACTTTCATCCACATCAAAGAAGCAGGCCTGCTGAGCGTGTGTGTGTGTGTGTGTGTGTGTGTGTGTGTGTGTGTGTGTGTGTGTGTGTGTGTGTGTGTGTGTGTGTGAGTGTGTGTGTTCGTGTGCGTGTGCGTGTGCGTGTGCGTGTGTGTGTGTGTGTGTGTGTGTATGGCGAGTCCGTGCATCAGCCCAGGAATAGACAATGAAGGAGGCGGGTGGCGTGTGATGTTTATTTTATCAGTGGATTACAGGTGGGCTGTGTGGTCCTGTAGCGGGTAGCCGGATGCGGTCGCCGTGGCGATAAGAGGGTGTAATGATGCCAAGCGGGACTAGCACGGCAAGATGGTGGCTCGGCGAGATGACGAGAAACACACACACACACACACACATGCAAATGCACAAGCACAAAAACAGTCACACACACACACACACACACACACACACACACACACACACACGCATGCAAACACACACACACACACACACACACACACACACACACACACACACACACACACACATATGGAAACGCACACACACACACACACACACACACACACACACACACACACACACACACACACACACACACACACACACACACACACACACACACACACACACACACACACACACACACTCACAAGATACACAAGATACACCTTGCTTCTATTCAAAAGTCATAAATTAGTCCCTGTTTTCCCTCTCCCCTGGCCTCGATGGTATTTTGTATTCACAAAAGCTTTTGTTTATGTGAGAAACGAAATGTCACATGCTTGTTGCCTATTGTAATATTTATCTATTTGCGTTTTGCACAGATGCTGGTCCTTCTGGGATCTGTATGCTAACAGGACCATTCGAAGAGCTGGATGTGGGCTGTGGGAAACAAACAAATAATAAATAGTAATAAAAATCGATAACCACAGCAAATGTTTGAGAAGAGAGGAATAATATGGATAGATGGTGTTCAAATTGCACTGATAATGTGAGAGCAGAACGCCTCATTAATGTAGCAGAGTAATGACCCCTCATGGCCCTGCTATCATCGTTTACCAATAATTGTCCATATTGAAAAGGCCATTCGTTTGTTTGCTTTCAGACTTTTCTCACATGAGCAGCTGAGGCTCACAAACAGTTAAACTGCCAGTATTTTTGTTTTATGGAAAATATATAACAAATGGAATAACAAGTAGCATCTCTCAGTAGACAAAAGGATTGCAGAAGAAAGAAGAAAAGGAATCCAGACTATTCTTTGGCACTTTGCCCTAAAATAAACAAACATTGTGGCAGCTTTTTGGAGACGGAGAAACTAGAGATTTTGTTTCACTTGATGTTACAATAACTTGATCAAGACAAAGAATGAGAGGAGGCAAGGGTCAACTTATTGGGAAGGATCATCTGCCATAACCCTCTGTCATCTACTACCGTACATTCCTGTGTCAATCGTCACTGGCCTATATGAATGAACGTGAAAGCCCACCAGGGAAACTCCAACTCCCATTGTCATTGTGACACAGCACTCCACAGCACACAAGTGTTCACTGCGCACTGCACACAACAAAATTGCATTTTTTCAGTGCGGCGGGACGGTACCATGTTCACCCCCCCCCGCACGTTTTTTTTTTCCGCGCCGGAGGTACTACTCCTCAGCGCTCCGGGACCTCCGACTTGACAAATTAAGCACTGATGCTCAGGGTACCTCAATCATGGAGGAGGATGGGGGAGAGCGCTGGTTAATTACTCCCCCCACCAACCTGGCGGGTCGGGAGTCGAACCGGCAACCTGTGGGCTACAAGTCTTTGGCACATTGCCCTAAAATAAACAAACATTTTGACAGCTTCTTAGAGACGGATAAACTAGAGATTCTTTCACTTGATGTTACAGTCACTTGATCAAGAAAGACAAAGACTGAGTGGAGGCGGGAGTCAACTCATTGGGCAGGGTCATCTGCCAAAACCTCACCTCTCCCCACCACACTCCATGGCTGAGGTGCCCCTAACCCCACACTGCTCCAGGGACTGTAACCAATGCCCTGTGCTTAAAATAAGTGTGAGTTGCTTTGGATAAATAAGCATCAGCTAAGTGTAATGTAATGTAATGTAATATGAAGGACATCTTAAATAAAGAATCCAAAAACAAATTTATTTTTTTTTAAAGAAAGAAAACAAGTATGGTTGGAAGAAAAGATGTGAGTTTGATTGCTCAATCAGAGTAGAGGGTTACAGAGTGGATGTAGCAGAAGAGGGATTCTGGGGTCCATCAACGAGGACCAAACATTTAGTCTAGCGGCGGCCCTCCACAAGCTAATTAGCTCATCAGCTAAACAGGGCCTGTAGGAATCACGCTAAACTCCTTTCGCTCTTCTGTCGAGTATAGTCTAACTTGATTAATTTTGCTCTCAATTTGTGGAAACACAATGTGAGCTGAGCTCCTGTGGCCGAGAGGCAGCTAGACGGCAAAGATAAACAAACGGTGTGTGCGAGAGAGTGCAAGAGAGAGAGAGAGAGAGAGAGAGAGAGAGAGAGAGACAGACAGAGAGACAGAGACAGAGAGAGAGCATGTGTGTGTGTGTGTATGTGAGTGCGAGAGAGAGAGAAAGCGAGCGAGCGAGAGAGAGTGAGAATGCTCCCTTTCTCTTGCACATATCGAGCCCATAAATCTACAAGCATCTGGAGAGTTGAGATAAGATCAAGGTGATCTTTAGCATATAGATGCCAGCGGTGGCAAGAGATTGGGCTCGCTCCCCCGCGCGACATGTCACCCGCCCATGTCCTTCCCACTGAGCCCATTTGTTTCACAGGGGTTGTCCCAGACAGGGTGTGTGTGTGTGTGTGTGTGTGTGTGTGTGTGTGTGTGTGTGTGTGTGTGTGTGTGTGTGTGTGTGTGTGAGTGAGTGTGTGTGTGTGTGTGTGTGTGTGTGTGTGTGTGTGTGAGCGTGCGCGTGCGTGTGTGTTTTGGGATTTTGGAGGGAGGGGGAGAGAGGAAGGACAAGTGGATGGGGAGGTGAAGGAAGGACTAGGCGGGCTTCTAAAAGCTTCTACAAATTGGAAGAGAGAGCAGGGAGAAGTGGTGAGAGAACAATGATTCGGAATAATGCTGTAATAGCCCTTCACTGTCGATTAAGACCCCCCCCTATCCCCCCAGTCCTTTCAACCGGTCCCGGACCCTTTTAAAGGTCTGCCTTTAAAAAATTAATAAATAAAAATAAGAAAGGTTTGGTCTCCATAGTGACCCAATTTTAAATCATGCTCATAGCACCGTACATTTTTTTTCTTTTTTTGTTTTGCACTCTCAAGTCAAGTCAAGTCAAGTGTATTTTATTATCAAAAAACTAACCGAAGTACTCATACATTCATTCACAGCATACACAGAGACCATACACACTCACACATGTGCAGTTTTTCAAACACTGACATACTGATATAGACATGTACAATACAATACAACACTCTCTGCGCCCTGCCCCACATGTCAGTTACCATGACTGTTTTGAAATATAAGGTGCCCATTCACCAACTGGATCTTTTCATAAATGTTTACTTGGTTATATTTACTGCTCTTACCAAAACAGAGTGAATTTTGCAGCCAAAGTGAAGTAAATTTCTGGTAATTCAAAATGGAGGACACAGAGAAGATCCATCTATTGGCACAATGTCATGCCCTCTGAAACGAATCCTATATGCATGCTCTCCCCGACCTAATGAGTGGAGTTTGCGAACCGATCGCTAATCTGGCTTCAACTGGAGCCACATTTCAACCTGTTGGATAACCAAAGATGAAAACATATCTGGAAAACATGATGCAAGATTATGGAGATGGATTTGCAAAGGGACACCTTCATCTTCTCAGGTATAGCCAATATCTTTTCCATGCTCACTCATATGCACACTTTTAATCACCCATGTGAGTGCTCCTGCTCTATCTTCAGAGGACCACTGGCAGGCCTGGCTGTCAACAGTGTGGGCATTGCGCAAGGCCTGAGGGGACTACTTGACCTGCTCCTTGAGAAATGCACGTGATGGTAGTAATTGGCTTGCACCCTACAGTAAGCCAGTAGAGCCATGCAGCTAATTAAAGAGTCAGGGCTGTGTCGTGGTATTTGAGGGGCCCTAGGCAAAGATGTACTTGGCGGGCCCCTTTCTGCTCTTCAAGCTATTAGAGAGAGAGAGGCCTTCTTCAAGAGATATATTTGGTAATAGCATCATTGCACTTTTTGGCCTCTGAATCTACGGAGGTGCTGCCACAGCCATAAAGTTATCACTTACTGTATGTCATTTAAACACAAGTAGGCCTATATAACCAGTCATTACCAGTGGGCCCCCTTTTTGGTTGTGGGCCCCAGGAAATTGCCTAGTTTGCCAGCCCGGGTTGTGACAGGCCTGCAAAAGGCAATGCTCGGTGGTGAGGCATCACTCAGTGGATACAGGTATCCAGAGGGTTATGCTGATTCCCCTAGAGCAACAATAAGTAGCCTCTGCTCGTCATGCTAATTGGCCAAAGGATCTATAGATCTTTACACATGGGGACTGACCAGATTACGATTCGTTGTTTCACTTGAATGCCTTTTTATGTTTTTTGAAATGGAAGACGCTTTCATTAAAAGTCTAAAGAAACTGAATATGATTGCATTGATTAAACAGTACTTAAAGCAAAGATTATAGATGCAATGTTTGCAAAGTTATGCTCAAAGGAACATTATACCAGTGGGATATTATGTTGACCTGGATAAAATCAGGCATTTCTCGATACAATACACATCATTTTTCAGGATGTATGTTTTATGTAGTGTTGCCACCTGTCCAGGTTCTTCCTGATTGTCCAGGATGAATAAAATAAATTCCTGGACAATGAATGAAAGATACCATTGCGTACAAGCAAAAAGGTCGATTGAGTTTGAAATGTCCAGGATTGTTTTCAGAGGTGGCAACCCTACTTATATGTCATGAATGTAAGGGTATTTCTCTCAGGTCCATTAAAGATAGAGATCTCACGTACGATTCCCTTTGACATGTAATCTCAATGGACATCTCAGAAGAGTTTCAGTCCTTGTTATTTATCACAGGAGTTCATAACACATGCCTACTTGGGCATTCTCCTTCTCTTTCTCTATCTTCCTCTCTCTCACTCCCTCCCTCCCTCAGAGATTGCTAGATGAGTTTATTTGCATCTTAATAACACTGAATGTGCAGAGGCTCTGTCGTTAAAGTGACTGCAATTGAAGAGGGGGAGAGGAGGGATTGGGGAGTTGCAGTGTTGCGAGCTGGGAAGTGTTGCTAAGGGTCCTGGAGGTGAGATGAGGGCTGTAATTATTTCACTATTAGCATATTAGCAGTCGCCGGGCATATTTCCCTAAACTCTTCTCTGGAGTCACCTCTAAATCATCTTACCCCCTACCCCTCCTGGAAACTAGGGCCTCTAAGAGGCTGGTTAGGAAAGGACAGCGAGCAATTTTAGGATGGTTGCCTCCTAATTTTCCCTGCGCTCTTTTTCAAGCTGAAGCAGGACCTTGTGGCTCTCTGGGCAACCTAACTGAGCTGTTGAGGGTCTGTAGACTAGTATTGCAGTGATTTTGTTTAGTTTTTTTGTTAGGGGTAAATTCATTTTGTGATTTGACAGCACATTTTTGTCTTACTTCATTTGATTTCTTTTTTTATTTATTAGGAAACTTCCTGCTGATGTTGAGTAGATAATTGTTTTGTTTATTTGTCATCGGCCATTTGGATGCTGCAAGGTTTGGACCGCCTCTTTTGTTCTGCTTGCTATCTCCTTATGTATTCTGATTCCGTTCGTATGCCTGTTTCTCTCATTATCTGAGCAATTGTTCTGCTCTGAAAAGACTGCCGTGTTTTTTCAGGCTGAAGACATCCCAGTGCTAATTGCCCAGAGTATCTGGTTTTGTTCTTTTCCCTCCTAAGTGCTTGTGGGTATTTCATGCATTTAGCTTCGCGTTTAACTTAGGCAACAAGCAAATGAGGGTGAACTCCCTCTAGGTAACACAATTAAAAGTTCTATAGGTAGTTTCATATAATTGAAATTCTCCATATGGCTCGTTTGTTTAGGATTAGTTCTTGGTTAACACTTTGTTGCTTCATTTTTGTTCTGTTTGTTCTGCTCATACTCTATTCCTTATCAATAGATCATGTACAGTACAAAATATTTAGAAATGTTGAACATTTTAAAGTAGAGGGTCATAGGCAGTGCTTAATTTGTCAAGCGGGAGGTCCCGGAGCACAGAGTATGGGTGGCTCCCCCAGGAGGGGGGGTCTGTGATGTCTTTCCCTGAGGTTCCATCCAAGGTTCCGGAGCTCTCGTCTGAGGTTCCGGAGCTAGCTCCCCCTCAAATTAAGCACTGGTCATAGGTAAAACAAAGTCCCCACACAATGTCACCGTGCTATCATGTGGCAAAGACTGACGGTACTACCATACCATTCGTAGCAAAATAAATGGACCACACTTAATCATCTTCTGTGACTAGAAATGACTTATTTCAGGAATCAAATGTGGATTTTTGTTTTTTTCTTACAACAAATTATTAATACATGTGCTTCTGTGTTCTCATCTGGTGCATCAACAGGAAATGAAGAAAGTTCTGGAAGCTGAAAACTAAAAAACAAACAAACAAACAAACAAAAACAGAGCAAGATGCACAGGTCTATTTTCTTCATCGGATCTACAACATAGTAACGTCTGTGATCACGCCCTCTTTCTCAGAGTCCAGATTGGATTTTTTTTCTTTTTTTGTACTCATACGCTGTCTTACTGTGGACAGTCATCTTAGCTAGCCTTGACCTTCCTTCTGTTTGGCAGTGCCCTCCAATATGTCTGACACCAGATCCCTGAAAGAGTTCTGTCCTTGCTGTGACGATTTGATAGATGACCAAGGGCATATATCCTTGGTGTTGTACTTAGCAAGCTGTGTCAATCCACATATACCATGAGAAGACTTATAAATTGAATGATTTGTGCTGTAATCTCGTATCAGCTTACAATGGCCTCTGGAACAACAACAGATGGATTTTTTCTCCTTTTTTAGTCATACCAGCCTTACTGTAGTGTAGGCGGTGCAGCTGAACTATCCTTGGCTTTACATCACTCTGGCAGCGCTCTCCAATATGTCTGACAACAGAGAAATGCTTTGCAATATGTTAACACTGACTGTTATGTGAGGACATCACTCTTCTCTTCTTCTCTGGATGGGTTCTGTCCTCTTACTGAAGCAAGTTTGTTATGATTTGAGAGGTTATCACAAGGACATGTACTGTATAGTTGTGGCTGTAGTTTTAGTTATCAGGATGTGTCAATCCACCTACAGCATGGCTGAGACTTTAAAATTGAGTGAGCAGTGCTGTGATATCCATAAACGGAGTTTGACTTTTGCATCGGGGGGTGGGAGGTGAGGGTACAATAGGAACAATAATGCATTACAAAAATATAATAGGATTCATATGAATTTGATACCAGTGTGACTTTTCATCAAAACATTAATAAATTAAAGGGGCACTAGGTAGGATGACGTCATTTGTGTGGCGCCCGTGGCATGCCTGTCTCAAAAACTACACCGTAATGAAAAAATGCTGTTCAAATTAACTCGCTGGTTTTTCATCACGGAATGCCAGCAGTTGATACAAATCTGAATATGGTATGTAAAGCGTTATTTAAAATAAAAAGTGTCTACGACACTCGTTCGGTCCGACGCTGTCAAAAGTTGCTTGTGGTGTTTTCTGACAGTGGACCGTGGAATCGGCCGCGAGAGCAATCGTTCACTTACTAACGACTCGCACAAGCATCGCCTGACTCGGGACCATGATTAATTAAACTTTTAAACCTACCTGGAGCTCCTTTAATATCAGGACGTTTGATTGTTTATAAAAATTTACATTTTGCCATTTCCTTGACTTAATGGTATTACATGTTTCAGCCACCAACATGTCATTATATCCCCGAAACGCGGAGCGTCTGGGGATGTAATGGTTTTGCGTGCACCGCCGCCGCCGCCGCCGCCGCCGCCGCGTAAGGTCTTTCGTGTTAACGCGATAAGTTTTGAACGGATGTTTGGATTTGTCCCAGATTTGGTGTGTGAATGTTCTAGGGTAGGTTCATGAACTGATTACAGTTTGGAGGTTAACACTTTCAAGATGGCCGAATTCAAGATGGCCGAATTTTTGTTTGGTCCATAACTTCTGACCGGGTGGATGGATTTGTCCCAGATTTGGTGTGTGAATGTTCTAGGGTGGGTTCATGAACTGATTCGAGTTTGGAGGTCAACAATTTCAAGATGGCCGAATTTTTGTTTGGTCCATAACTTCTGACTGGGTGGATGGATTTGTCCCAGATTTGGTGTGTGAATGCTCTAGGGTGGGTTCATGAACTGATTAGAGTTTGGAGGTTAACACTTTCAAGATGGCCGAATTCAAGATGGCCGAATTTTTGTTTGGTCCATAACTTCTGACCGGGTGGATGGATTTGTCCCAGATTTGGTGTGTGAATGTTCTAGGGAAGGTTCATGAACTGATTCGAGTTTGGAGGTCAACAATTTCAAGATGGCCGAATTCAAGATGGCCGAATTTTTGTTTGGCCCATTACTTCTGACCGGGTGGATGGATTTGTCCCAGATTTGGTGTGTGAATGCCCTAGGGTGGGTTCATGAACTGATTACAGTTTGGAGGTTAACACTTTCAAGATGGCCGAATTCAAGATGGCCGAATTTTTGTTTGGTCCATAACTTCTGACCGGGTGGATGGATTTGTCCCAGATTTGGTGTGTGAATGTTCTAGGGTAGGTTCATGAACTGATTCGAGTTTGGAGGTCAACACTTTCAAAATGGTGGAATTTTTATTTGGCCCATAACTTCTGACTGGGTGGATTGATTTGCCCGGTAACTCCTTAATTTAATGGTTCACCATTTCAGTGAATCTACCATATCAGGTAGGCCTGCAGTGTAATAACCAGTGTAACAATATTTAATACCATGTAATACTAGTGTAATACCAGTGTAAAAATAGGCAATACCGGGTACAGTGTAATAACCAGTGTAACAATATGTAATACCATGTAATACTAGTGTAATACCAGTGTACAAATATGCAATACCATATAATACCACTTACACACAAATAGCCTACATGATATAAGTACAAAATTGGTACATGGTGTCACACTGGTATGACGTGGTATCAAATATTGTTACACTGGTTATTACACTGTACCTAATGTGGTATATCCACTGTAATAGTGAACCATTAAAACAGTGTTACCATTTGCCCCATTTTTTCCTTCATTTTCACAATAGTCATTTGGTTTTAAGCCTATGCACGTCATTGATCTATGTATAGATATTAAATATATTTATTTTATATTTTGTATTCATCATAAACGTTCATGAAAAGGTGGACGGAAGTGGTAGGAATGATTGGGGACTGGAAGCGTCGCGTTTCGGGGATATACCTTAAGCAGTCGAAGGCGACTGCACAGGCAGTCTAGTTACATTACATGTTTTAGCCACATAACATGTTTCAGCCCCCCTGCCCCCTCTCAAACTACGCCCATGGTTATATCCTGTTGGCTTACAATGGCCTACGTAACAACAAAAGAGTGGGTTTCTTTTCCTATTCTTTTTCATTCATACCAGCCTCACTTCTACAAAAAAAAAATGTTTTTGCTATTGTTTATTTATCCATACCAGCCTATACTTTTACAACAATAGAGTGATTTTTGTACCATTTTTTAAAAAACACATACCAGCCTATACTTTTACAACAATAGAGTGACGTTTGTACAATTTTTTTTTTACTCATACCAGCCTTACTCTACGTGGCGTGTTGAATTAGCATTGACTTTGCCTTCTCTCTGGCAGCTCTCCTCGCTCAGTGTTGCCAGATGTGTCTGATCAAATCCCACCCAAAAGGTTCAGAAAAAAACGCCAAAATGCGCTAAATTCCACCCAATTTCAACAAATTGCATTGATTTCTATGGGCACAAAATTTCTATGGGCAGAAAAAAAACTTGTCCCCCTTTTTACCCGCAGGCCATCCCAAGTAGCCCAATCTGGCAACACTGTCCTCGCTATGTATGACACCAGAGGAATGCTTTCAGCTTTCAGAGGCGTGATGGGAAGACATCATTTATTACAGTGGAGAGCAAGGGCTTTGCAGGCCTGACAGTGTAGCCATAAGGTGGCTAAATAAATCATTGTTGAGAAATATTAAAACTCACAGAGAGCACGCTGGAGTTCATAACCTCCCACTGCACTCACACATGCACGCACGCACGCACGCACTCCTCCGTCTGCTGAAGCCCTTGCCACCCCACTCTGTCAAACACACACACACACACACACACACACACACACACACACACACACACACACACACACACACACACACACACACACACACACACACACACACACACACACACACACACACACACACACAAATAAACACACCCCTCTGTCACTTGCTGACCAATGAGCAGGCACACACACACACACACACACACACACACACACACACACACACACACACACACACACACACACACACACACACACACACACACACACACACACACACACACACACACACACACACACACACACCAACCCCCTTTTTCAATGACTCTAAACCACCACTGCAAACTGTCATGACTTGCTTACTCTTCCCATTCTTGTCACCAATCTGCAGTGTGCATGTATACCGCCAGTCTCTCCTTATTCTGAGAACCACACAGCCCCAGACTTCCTTTGGTGTAACCGGCCGACTACCAAGGTGTTCTCACACAGGAGGTCAAAGTGTTCCATTGGCGCGCTGATAGGAATGAAATAAGTAATAGCATTTAAAGGGTAACTTCTGCCAATTTCAACATGCAGTTGTAATGCTCACACTACCTTGGATTTGTCAGTACCTGAGAATTTTTGTTTTTTCTTCAGCCTTTTCCGAGATCCTGGTCATTGTAATGGGGGCAGGTGCATGTTCACATTTAAAAAAAAAACCATCTTGATTTATTCAGAATAACATCCAAAAGATTATGCAACATCAGCAGTTACTAACAAACAGCGACACCTTTTGGGATCATATTTGGAGTAGGCCTAAGAACATTTTGAATGTAAACAACATCTGCCCCCATTAGAATAGCTCAGATCTCGGAAAGGGCTGACTCGAAAAATGCAGCATCACCGGGTACTGACAAGTCAAGGGTAGCGTGAGCAATACAACTGTCATGAACTCACTCCCCAGGAATTGTTATGTTGCCATTGCCTTACTCTGGTTCTGTCTCATACTCTCTATCTCGCTGTCTCTCTCTCTCTGCCTGTCTCGTTCTCTGTCTTGCGCTCTCTCTCTCTCTCTCTCTCTCTCTCTCTCTCTCTCTCTCTCTCTCTCTCTCTCTCTCTCTCTCTGCCTATCTGGTTCTGCCTCATGCTCTCTCTGTCGTTGCCTGTAGGGTTCTGACTCCCTTCCTCTCTCTCCTGTGTTTACCTGCTCCTGTGTTTACCTGCCACGCCCCTCGTTTGTCTCCAGCCCCTTGTGGTCTAGTTTTTGATTCTCATTTGGCCCGTTAAGTTTTCCTTATTGTTTTCACCTGTGTTCTGTTCTGACTATTGATCTTGTCCCTTGCCTCCTGTTCCCTAGTCATTGTCTCCACCTGTGTCATTATCTTTTCTTGTTATCATTGTCCTTGATTGCCTGTGCCTCGTTTGTATCCCAGTTTCTGTCTTGTCTACCACCTGGTTCCTGTTGTGTTCTACCTATCGTATCCCTGCTCTGTGATTGCCCCTGTGTATTTAAGTCCTGTGCTCCCCATGTCCAGTGCTTTTTTTCGTCATTTGTCTTCTGTTGTCCAGAATGGCTCTCTTGTATCCCCGAAACATAAACATAGTCTCATGCAACCTCTGTCTCCTGTGCTGCATTTGGGCTCACCAATCTGAAACCGTGACAGAATGACGCAGCCAAAAATGAGCCCAGCAGCACACTTGACAGAGGTAGTTGAGTCAGGGCCACGCTCTGTGCATGTTGGCTACATTGGAATGGCATCGCCTCACTCCCAGATCAGCTTCAATCCGGACCTGTTTAGAGGGACTCGGCTTGCTATGCGGGGCTCACCTAGAAGAGGTGGTCGCGTGCAGACCCCCAGAGCTCCTCAAAACCCCTCACCTCCGGAGATTGACTGGTGGAATTTATCAACCACTGATGATGATTACTACTGGGAGGATGACTGGCAACCCACCAAGAGAAGGCAACGCCGCAACAGGCGCCGCAAGAGCCGTCCAAGCCCTGACTCTGCCGGACCGCCCGTCCAGCCCAAGCCTGCCGGACCGCCCGTCCAGCCCAAGCCTGCCGGACCGCCCGTCCAGCCCAAGCCTGCCGGACCGCCCGTCCAGCCCAAGCCTGACGGTCCGACCGTCCAGCCCAAGCCTGCCCGTCCGCCCGTCCAGCCCAAGCCTGCCGGTCTGCCCATCCAGCCCCATATATCTCTCCGCCTTCAACACTTGGAGGAGTTTCACCTTCTCCACGACAGAGTGTCTCCAGAGATCCACAGCATGGGAGACACGAGGAGGCAGCTGGTCGCTGTGAGGATCATTAAGGACACCCTGCTGCAGAGACCATGGCTCCTCGACTTTGGACTGAACAGTGTTCTGCAAAACATGAACCATCTGGAGGAGTCACTGCAGGCTCTGCAGGCAGTAGAGGACAAGACTGGCTTGGCCAGCCTATGTGACCCCGACCCGAAGGCCGACGCGCCGCCCGACCTGGAGCACGACTCAGAGTCCAAGCCGAAGCCCGCCATGCTACCCGAACCGGAGCCTGACGTCGGGTCCGACCCGGAGCACGACCCTGAGGCCGAGCCGGAGCCCGGCGTGCCGCCCGACCCGGAGCCTGACGCGCCGCCCGACTCGGAGCCCAAGCTGGAGCCCGTCGTGCCGCCTGACCCGGAGCCTGATGTGGCACCCGACACGGAGCCCGTCGCACTGGGATCCTTCGCTCCAGTCGAGAACGGCGGGCCGGGGGCCGGGCCCTGCTGCCGGTCACCTGTCTGCCGGCCCTCCAGCCGGACACCTGTCTGCCGGCCCTCCAGCCGGACACCTGTCTGCCGGCCCTCCAGCCGGACACCTGTCTGCCTGTTCTGATGCCGGCCCTGCTGCCGGTCACCTGTCTGCCGGCCCTCCAGCCGGACACCTGTCTGCCGGCCCTCCAGCCGGACACCTGTCTGCCTGTTCTGATGCCGGCCCTGCTGCCGGTCACCTGTCTGCCGGCCCTCCAGCCGGACACCTGTCTGCCGGCCCTCCAGCCGGACACCTGTCTGCCTGTCCTGATGCCGGCCCTGCTGCCGGTCACCTTTCTGCCGGCCCTGCTGCC
The DNA here is from genome assembly GCF_034702125.1 of Engraulis encrasicolus. Classification (NCBI taxonomy): domain Eukaryota; kingdom Metazoa; phylum Chordata; class Actinopteri; order Clupeiformes; family Engraulidae; genus Engraulis; species Engraulis encrasicolus. The sequence continues at coordinate 27,719,601 of NC_085879.1, forward strand.
GGACACCTGTCTGCCGGCCTTCTAGCTGGAAACCTGTCTGCCTGCCCCGAATCCAGCTCTCCTGCTGAAGGTCCACCCAACCCTGTCCCGTTGGCTCCGCCCCTGATCCCGCTGGCTCCGCCCCCATTCATGTTGGTGCCATCCCCGTCACTGTTGGCCCCGCCTCCTGTCCAGGAGGCCGCGCCCCCTGCCCAGGTGGCTCCGCCCCCTGCCCTGATGGCTCCGCCCCTGGTCCTGATGGCACCGCCCCATGTCCCGTTAGCTCCGCCCCTGATCCCGTTGTCATTGCCCCTGGTCCGGATCCTGCTCCCACCTTCCAGTCTTCGTCTTTGTTCCAGTCTATCCTACCTCCTATGTCCCAACCTGCTCCGCCCCCTGTGTCCCAGCCTTCTCCCATTACTCACCATTGCCATAAGCCCCTCTTTATTCCTGTGCCCGTCACGATCCCCCTGACTTTGCCTATCACCGTCCCTGTGTCTGTCCCGGTCCGTATCCTGGTGCCTACTCCTGTGTCTGTCCCGGTCCCAGTCCATGTTGATGTCCGTTCGACCCATCTCCCTGCACCACTTTTTGTGAACATTTCTGTGACTGTACCTGTCCCCATCGTCATCTCTGTCCCTGTTCCCGTCACCGTCAACATCACTGTGCCTGTGAAAGTTCCTGTTTATGTTCCTGTCAATGTTCCCCAGTCCTTTGTTTTGCCTGATTCTGCATCTGCCCATCCCTCGACCTGTGCCACTGCCTCTGCCTCTGTCTCGACCTGTCCCTCTGTCTCGACCTCTCCCTCTGCCTCTGTCTCGACCTCAACCTCTACCTCTGTCTCGACCTGTCCCTCTGTCTCCACCTGTCCCTCTGTCTCGACCTCTTCCTCTGCCTCTGTCTCGTCCTCCTCCTCTGACTCTGTCTCGACCTGCCCCTTCGTTTCTGCCCATCCTTCTGCCTCTGCTTTGCGCTGTCCCTCCACCAGCTCCCCCCTCCGCCCGCCCGGTTTGGTGGTGCCTTTTTGGGGACTTCTGGAGCCGTCCCTTGAGGGGGGGGTTCTGTCATGATTTCACTCCCCTGCCATTGTAGTTGCCATTGCCTATTACCTTTACTCTGGTTCTGTCTCATTCTCTCTCATTCTCTCTCTCTCTCTCTCTCTCTCTCTCTCTCTCTCTCTCTCTCTCTGCCTGTCTGGTTCTGTCTCGTGCTCTCTCTCTCTCTCTGCCTGTCTGGTTCTGTCTCGTGCTCTCTCTGTCTCATGCTTTCTATCTCTCTCTCTCCCTGCCTGTCTGGTTCTCTCTCTCTCTCTCTCTCTCTCTCTCTCTCTCTCTCTCTCTCTCTGCCTATCTGGTTCTGCCTCGTGCTCTCTCTGTCGTTGCCTGTAGGGTTCTGACTCCCTTCCCCTCTCTCCTGTGTTTACCTGCTCCTGTGTTTACCTGCCACGCCCCTCGTTTGTCTCCTGCCCCTTGTGGTCTAGTTTTTGATTCTCATTTGGCCCGTTAAGTTTTCCTTATTCTTTTCACCTGTGTTCTGTTCTGACTATTGATCTTGTCCCTTGCCTCCTGTTCCCTAGTCATTGTCTCCACCTGTGTCATTATCTGTTCTTGTTATCATTGTCCTTGATTGCCTGTGCCTCGTTTGTATCCCTGTTTCTGTCTCGTCAACCACCTGGTTCCTGTTGTGTTCTACCTATCGTGTCCCTGCTCTGTGATTGCCCCTGTGTATTTAAGTCCTGTGCTCCCGTTGTCCCGTGCTGCGTCATTTGTCTTCTGTTGTCCAGAATGGCTGTCTCTTGTATCCCCGAAACCTTGTCGTAAGTGTTCCTGTCGTCTTCTGTGTTTACTTGTAGTTTACGTTTTCCCCCTCGTGGGTGTTTTGTTTGTTAGCCTGCTTTTGTCTGAGTTTTAGTGTTATAATTGTTTGGTTTAAATAAACATAGTCTCATGCAACCTCTGTCTCCTGTGCTGCATTTGGCCTCACCAATCTGAAACCTTGACAACAACAGCATATTGAAATTGGCAGAAGCTATCCTTTAAAATTTAACACAGATTTATATTAAAAATCAAGAATAAAGTACTGTATGGGTTTTCCAGTGCATTTTACACCTCAATGCCACTATTCTTTAGGCTCTCCTTCTTCTAGGCATCACAGAGCCCCAGAGCCAAATCATTGGTGTACTGATTTTCTAGCTCAAAAAAGTGAGAAGTGTCTTCCGACTTAGAGTGAGCTCCTTTGGTGTAGCGATATTCTCACTCAGAAAGCTCCGGGAGTGTCTTCCCGCCCAAAGGGGGTCATCCTGGTATGTGTGATCTTCAATGTCGGATTTCATCAGCTCCTACAAGTCCTGTGAAGCACCTGGGCTGTGACCCCCCGAGGGCTCTCTCTCTCTCTCTCTCTCTCACACACAACACACACACACACACACACACACACACACACACACACACACACACACACACACACACACACACACACTGTCTCTCACTCCCTTTCACCCCGAGGGCATTTTAAAAGCGATAAAAACACTTTTCTCTTCAAAAATCGACAAGAAAACAAGGGGGAAGTGGATGTTATTTTTGTGTGCCCACAGCATCACGACTTGGACCTTGTACTTTTGACCTTACAGAAGAACTACTGTGTTCTACTCAGTACACACAGCAATGGTATTTTTGTTCCTTTTTTATTTTATTTATTTTTATATATTCACTCGGCTTGAGGACATTTTAGAAAGTGTCCATGTAGAGGTAATAAGCAGGTCCACTGACAGCTTTTGCAGGGCCTAGGACAAAAGTTATCTAAGAGGGCCCCCATCCAATACATACAATGTAATGAGGACCCAATTTTGGGCACCGTCTCCCTGGGCCCGGGACAACTGACCCCTTAGCACCCCCTTGTCGGCTTCCCTGTGTATAAGTAACACCAGCATTTTGGCATGTTTCTGGGGCTACTTTTTGTGGATCCCGAGGTGTCCCAAGGTTCCTTTATCCTCTCACTTTGTCTGAACTAACTTCTTTTTTTGTTATGACTTGCCCTTTACAGATTTCTTTGCCGTATTTGTTCATCCACCTCAGCATCATCCAAGAGTGTAGAACCATTACAGACTCAAATACACTAAGACCTGAGAATACACACGCAGGCACGAAGGCACGCAGGCATGCAGGCACGCAGGCACGCAGGCACGCAGGCAAGCAGGCACGAAGGCACGCAGGCATGCAGGCACGCACACACACACACAAACACACACACGAAAAACCACCGAACAACTCTGCCCTTTTGGCGCCTTTCTCCAAGCAGTATAGACCCTTCTTCTACTGTATATATCTCTCTCTTCAGAAATAGTCTGCCTTTTTCTTCTCTCCGCCCTCCATAGGAAACCCTCTCCACCCTCCCCTCCCTATAAAAATCCAATCCTCCCGAAGCTTCCACCAGCAGCCCTGAATGTTAAAAAGGGTGCCTGGCTCCTCGGACACTAAATACATTTCATTACCCCTCTATATTTCGGTAATATCGTTGGGCCCACGGTTGGGGATGAAATAGTTTCCCCAGCGAAAGTCCCGGTGGATGGATTAGCTTTCATGAGAGTGGCTCTTTTCACAGAGCTTAAGCACTCTCGCAGAAACTGACCTTCCATTGCCTTTGTCCTGGACTGGACTCTCTCTCCCGACATTTCCATACAGTTAATTTGCCTCGTGTTGGACACTCACTCACTCGCTCACTCACTCACTCATTTACTGATCGACTCTGAGAGAGATTCTCTGTGTGTGTGTGTGTGTGTGTGTGTGTGTGTGTGTGTGCGTGTACGCACGCGCATGTGCGTGCTTGCGTTTGCGCATGTGTGTGTGCGTACGTTTGTGCATTTGTGTGTGTATGTGTGTGCGTGCGCATTTATATGTGTATGTGTGTGTGCACGCGCGCGTGTGTGTGTGTACGCGCGCGTGTGTGTGTGCACGTGTGTGTGTGTGTGTGTGTGTGTATATGCATGTGTGTGTTGCACATTGCACTGTGCTCACAGCAAGGCTTCAGAGGGGCACCCGTGTGGCCCCTGCCATGCCATACCACCTGCATATTCATTTCCTTGCTCATAAATAATATATGGGCCTGGATACATTAGCAGTATAACCACCCTTAGATTAGAGTCGGGATTTTTTTTCTCAGCGTTCTTATCCCCAACCCTGAAGTATGGTGCAGCATATTTGCATATCCATGATTAATTAATAACAAAATGTCATTAACAAAGTAATGACCGCTGTACTAGCCTAGCACGATTCGTGATGAGACTCAATTGCCAAGTTGTTCAACAAGGTGTTTCTGTGTGTTTTTCTTTCAATGCTGACTCACTGATGAATTTTTCATTACTGAAATGTCACACGGGAGTATTTAAAATATTAAATTCACTTAGCATTAGGATGCCAGTGATTGGCCGAGACTGCAGTATATAAGCCATCATCAATGAGGTTATCATCATTATTCCAGTCATTTCGCCCAGGTTCCAGATGCCCATCCATACGTCCAGTCATGCAGACAAAACCATCTGTCAACTGAACTGACTCATTCACGGGGAAAAAAAAATATTTTAGGTGCGGCAAATTCGAATGCTGTTTTTTTAAAAGAAAATTGAAGTGAATGAACAGGTTTATATATGGTTTATAATATGTTTAGCCTTCTAATGATGTTAAACATATAGTTTGTCTTGGAAACATTTGTGGAAATCTCCTGGTGGACCACTTTGGCTCTCTCATGGATCATCAGATCATATGTTGGGACAGTGTTGCCAGATTGGGCAAGTACCCGCCCAATTGGACTACTTGGGATGGGCGTTTGCGGGTAAAAACGGGAAAGAATGGCCATTTGGCGTTTTCTTCTGCATTCTTGTGCCCATATAAGTCAATGCAATTTTTTAAAATTGGACGGAATTTAGCGCATTTTGGCGGGTTTTGAGAACCTTTTGGCCGGGATTTGATCAGACACATCTGGCAACACTGTGTTGGGAGCCACTGCATTAAGCCTGGTTTAGACTCGTCCTTCAGTTGGAGGACACGTACTGTCAGCGGGGGGTAGCGGCAGATCAAGTACCCAAACAGCCACCAGGCCCGCTCTTGTAACGATGAAAAGACCTCTTGCCGCTGTCAACATTTATATTTCTACCAGGCTGAATTGTCCGCGATCAGCAGATCTGCCGCGATCTGTCCACACCCCGCCCCTTCGCTGACAGTACGTGTCGCCAAACTGAAGGAGGGGTCTAAAGTCTCTTTTCCATTGGGTTCCGCGTTCCGGTGCGGGCTTTATAAATATTCATGAAACTTGACGGGGGGTCGATGGTGCTGTCTCGCACGCATTTCCATACAACAGGGACTAGAACTGGGGCGTATGATCAGCTGCTGCAACTAGCCGCGACAACACCGTGTTTTCACGCCATGGTGAATCTAAGCCCTAATCTAAACAATAGGACCTATAGCCTATAGGACTAAATATAACCAGCGATCTCCTTCTCTTAGACCCATAGACATGTGTTTGGGCTTGTCCGAAAGCTGCGAATCTTAGCTTTTCACAGGTTTTTACGGAACGTTTTTATGTTCTTTCAATCCAAAGTTATAGGCCTATAACTTTAAGCGGCCGCTGTTTCAAGTGAAAAAATAGCGCTTTCCAACCTTTTTTTTTACCTCGTCATTTTGTTTTCGAACAGACAGCGATCTCCTTAACCTAGACCTACAGACATGTGTTAGGGCTTGTTCGAAAGCTGAGATTCTTAGCTTTTTACAGGTTTTCACGGAACGTTTTTATGTTCTTTCAATCCAAAGTTACATAACTTAAAGCGGCCGCTGTTTCAAGCGAAAAAATAGCGCTTTCCAACCATTTTTTTATCTCGTCAATTTGTTTTCGAACAGACAGCGATCTCCTTAACCTAGACCTACAGACGTGTGTTAGGGCTTGTTCGAAAACTGAGATTCTTAGCTTTTTACAGGTTTTCACGGAACGTTTTTATGTTCTTTCAATCCAAAGTTACATAACTTTAAGCTGCCGCTGTTTCAAGCGAAAAAATAGCGCTTTCCAACCATTTTTTTTATCTCGTCATTTTTTTCGAACAGCCAGCGATCACCTTAACCTAGACCTACAGACATGTGTTAGGGTTTGTTCAAAAGCTGAGATTCTTAGCTTTTTACAGGTTTTTACGGCACGTGTTTATGTTCTTTAAATCCAAAGTTATTTAACTTTAAGCGGCCGGTCGCCACTTCAAGTAGCCTAAACAATGGCGTTGTTCTCCAGCCGGATAGAGAGGAAATCTTTTTTGTCATGGCTGTGTTCTTTGTTCCCTCGAATAAACCACAGTTGTCTTTTTCATTCGAAATTTTCATTTTTACATTTAATTTGATAACAGCAAATTCGCCATCCCTCTGCATGTTCGTATATGAAGATATGTGCAATGAAAAGGGCTACTTTAGTGTGCCCTATTTTGCATGGTGGTTAAAAAAAACCGACTTCTCACAAGGAGGAGGCGTGGAGCTTTGAAAATAGCGTGATTTTAAAATAATAGCCTAATAGGCTAATAATATAACTCCTTGGCCAAGGACTGGAGTTAGGCTATAAAGAACATGATAATTGCTTGAGCAAATTTTCTCTGTCTACTGTAAAAACTGCCGACAGAAAAGCGATGTTGATTTTTAAAGTGCGTGGGTGGGGATAGGTGTTTGCACATGCCGGTAAATCCTAACACATGCAACATGTAGCCTAGTGGAGCTCAGCTCCGCACGCCTGGAACCACGTCTTTCGCGATTCTATAATCGCCCCTGTTTGAGCCCTGTTTGAGCTGATGATGGGTGTGTATGGGTGGAGTAAATGCAAAAAGAAAACGAAACCACGCCGCAGCAGTGCGCAGCCCCGTTCTAACAGGGCTAGTCGAAAAGGGGCTTAACTTTAGTCCAATCCAGTTGTGATGCGGAGCTCTGTACATTAGTCCACACACACTTAAATATCAGTGGGGAAAACAGCTCCATCAGAGCCGATATAGCGGAAGAAGTGTCTTTACAATAGGGATTGTTAAGGCGACATTTAAATTGATCTTGTAAGTGGATTATTGATTTTCAAATACAGAGCCCCAATACTGTTGCAGAAAGGAGCAGGGGTAGGGTTAAAAAGAGAAGTCTGTCAAAGAAATTGCACTCGAGGGTTTTTTAGGCTTTTCCGTCTGTCAATGTGTGTGTGTTTGTGTGTGTGTGTGTGTGTGTGTGTCTCTGTGTGTGTGCGTGCGCGTGTACATATATGTGTGACCATTTGCCATATTTATTTGGATTAATTTCATTTTCCGGCTGACCTAAAGTTGCTGAACCTGTTTAGCTCACAAATGTTCACCATGATTATACTGACATACAATAACCAGAGGCAACATCATCTTGTAGCCTGTTCTCTCTCCTCCTTTCTTTCTCTGCTCCCTCATGTGTGGAAAGAGAACATTCACAAATAAACAAAGACAGCGAGATGGAACTTTTTACCCCCCACCCGAGATGACTCATGCTGACTCACAGTGTGTGAGTGTGCGCGTGTGTGTCTGTGCAGGGCCACTGACAGCTTTGTCTGGGCCCAGGACTACTTAAAGGGCCACCAACGCAAAACATTTTATGTAATGAGGACCCAATTATGACCCCCCCCCAATTTCCCTGGGCCCAGAACAAGTGGCCCCTTTGTCCCCCCTTGTCAACTTCCCTGATGATGGTGATGATCATGATGATGATGATGGTAATTATCAGGGTCGTTGACAGGTTTAGCTGAGCCCAGAACAAAGTAATCTGCAAGGGCCCCCCACCCAATACATTTCATGTAATGAGGACCCAATTATAGACCCCCATATATCCCTGGGCCCGGGACAGGTGACCCCTTTGCCCCCCCTTGTCAGCTTCCCTGGCCGTGGGCACAGCTTGTGCTGTACGTAGTGTGTGCACTGCACAGCTTGGCTTTAGCCTACAGGGCACTGATTTGGTCTGCAAAATAAATAAGTCAGTGTGTGGGGCTTAACATGTGGACTGATCAGCTGGCTTTTTGGGTAGTAGCACTGGTATTAGGGCGGCACAATTAATCGAAAATAATCAAAAATCGTGATTAATCGTGATATCGAAATCATGATTTCAATCGGGATTTAATCGTGGCAATAGTGACCTACCTTCGAGAGCGTCCTTGAAGCCAGAACATTCCGTCCAGAAATCTGTTCACCTAAGTTCCATGCTATTGCCTTTTACATAATTACTAATTGTATACAATTCATTCTTGGTTATATTTAATTTTGTTATAATTTTGAAAAAAACAAAAAGCAAAAAACAATAATCGTGATGAATAATCATGATTATGATTTTGACCCAAATAATCGTGATTATGATTTTCCCCATAATCGTGCAGCCCTTACTGGTATACTGATAAGGTTTGTAGTTTTTATGAGGTCTTTATCTCTCTATCTCGTGATTGAAATCATGGCTACCAGTTAATAATGCATTGCAGGTAGCAATGCTATTTCATCCTCTCTTTCTCTCTCTTTCTCTCTCTCTCTCTCTCTCTCTCTCTCTCTCTCTCTCTCTCTCTCTCTCTCTCTCTCTCTCTCTCTCTATTTGTGTGTGTGTGGACAGCATACTAAAAAGCCATGCCATGGCCGAGGCGATGACCTCAGGTGTACCTTACTTGTAAAGGTAATGCTATCCAGTAGTGAAGATCAGGGAAGGTGTGTATGTGTGTCTGCCTGTGTCTGTGTGCATGTGTGTGTGTGCGTGCGTGCGTGCATGTGTGCGTGCATGGCTTTGACCTCGGCACAGCTCATCAGCTTCATGCTGGAGTCCATTTTGTCTGTCAGTAATTAGAGTAGCCATAATATAAGGGTAGAGGATAAGACACACACACACACACACATACACACACACACACACACACACACACACATACACACACACACACACATACACGCACACACACACACAAACCAGCTCCATCTCATTCTCCGCTCTGCCGTCATTCGGTGGAATTTCAGCACACAGAAAATTTGGAACGCCCCTTACTTAATTAACCAGCATTTATTCTCCACTCACCTGTCTCCAGTCAGAAATTGTCTTTCTCGCTCGCACCCACCACCTCCCTGTTCGCCTCCTTTACAGCGCCGTTTAAATCGATTCGTCAAGCGTCTTGCCCAAGCTTTCTCTCAGATCACCTCACTCCATTGCTCTCAAACCATCATCCACCGGGGGTGTCCGTTCAGTGTTCGCACATATCTGCGGGCGCGGATACTGCCCGAGCTGTCAGTGACGCCCGTACTCCCGAGGTCAATGTTTGCTGCATAGACATTTCTCGGCCGTGGCAGTACTTCAGCACCAAGGCCAGCGATCTTGCCCAATACGCCACGTAATCTATCTCAGCTTCTTGAGTGCAGTGGTCCCTGGGGACCCTGTGAAGCACTTTGATGATCAGTCCACCGCGTGGACAGCCACTCTCCTGCGAGAGCGGCACGATCACGAGAAGTCCGTTCTCCAGCGACATGTATGCTTAATCCAAATTTCAGAGAGTGAACTAAAGAAGTGCAGTTTAGTGAGTATATCTGTCCCTGTGTTTGTCAATGACTGCATGAAATATGTGTATGTACATGTGGGTTTCAGCGTTTGAGTAGGAGTTTGTGTTTTAGGGGAACATGAATAATTGTTTATATCTGTAGATCTTTTTATTTGCATTGAAATGCACGCACACATGCACAAGCACACACACACACACACACACACACACACACACACACACACACACACACACACACACACACACACACACACACACACACACACACACACATATATATACAGACCTTTTTACACCAGGCAAGATGTTACCTGTCTCCAATATGCTTTTGTTTTCGTTTGAGTAGGCTACATACACAGTCGTAGAGAGCTCTGTTTTTTAGAAAGTGTGAGCTTGTGTATGTGTAGTGTGTGCGGTTTGGTTGCTCTTTGTGTGCTCTAAGTGTGTGTGTGTGCGTTTGTGTGTGTGTGTTTGTATGTACAGTGTGTGTGTGTGTGTCTGTGTCTGTGTTTGTATGTACTGTGTGTGTGTGTGTGTGTCTGTGTGTGTCTGTCTATGTCTGTGTGCGTGTGCGTGTGCATGCATATGTGAACGTGTGTGTGTGTGTGTGTGTGTGTGTGTGTGTGTGTGTGTGTGTGTGTCTGTGTGTGTGTGTGTGTGTGTGTGTGTGTGTACGGGTGCGTTCGTCTCTGTGTGTGTTTTGGTGTTTGTGTGTGTGTGTGTGTGCGCCATGTAGTTTGGTTACTGTGTGGGTGGATGATGGAAAGACAGCGTTGAATTCTCCCAACAGGCAGTCACTCTTGTTTGGCTGCTGGAGCTCCACAAGCCTGTCTGTTGCTCCACAACATCATCCTCCCCTCCACTCTACCCTACAATGGCGTCAAGAGCCCCCTCCTGTGAAGCAAGCACAGAATGCTATCGAATTCCTTTATTCAGCACAACCCAACATCCGCTGGAACACACACAGAGGCAAACACATGCTCTCTGTTTCCATATCTATATCTGTCTCTGTTTCTGTCCCCATTTCTCTCTCGTTCTCTCTCTCTCTCCCCCCCCCTCTGTCTGTATGTCTGTCTGTCTCTCTCTCTCTCTCTCTCTCTCTCTCAATCTCTCTCTCAATCTCTCTCTCTCTCTCTCTCTCTCTCTCTCTCTCTCTCTCTCACACACACACACACACACACACACACACACACACACACACACACACACACACACACACACACACACACACACACACACACACACACACAGGATTCTGCACAGAAATATGAGACTCACCACGTTACCAGTGGTGTTTTATTAAGTGGGTGAAGCACCTGCAAAGACCTCAGACCATAAATATACAGTAAGTTGTTCCAGTGTGGTGGTAATAATAATAATGCTATCTATCTATTCCACGTTTATGCCTTTTGGTCTGCACCAAGCAGTAAAAACGGAGAGAGTAGAGAGAGAGGTTCCGCTGGCCCATTGTTTCCGGGTTCTATTATTGCAAGGGGGAGGGGGGGAAATTCCTCTTTAGGCAGACCTAAGGACTGTTCTATTCAATACTAGTAGTATTATGACACGCCCCTTTAGGCAGACCGGAACCTAGGTGCCAATAGCAACCTATTACATTGGCATATCTCTATATACTTAAAGAATCTCTGGTAAAACCTTTACCATGTAGCATCCAGACTGTTTGATCCACTCCCACAGCATCAGCATCTCAAGCATGATCGTTCTGATTGATGTTTCCTCTCCTCATCTATTATTGATGTGCCCATAATCTAGCCTATTTCATATGGTTCACTGGTCTGGAGTAAAGCAGAGACCGAAATCAACTCTTTTTTTTGGTTGACCCAAGTTTGATTGATGTTTTCACCCCAATGAAAACTAACTGAAACTAGGCCTATGCAGTCGCCTCCGACTGCTAAAGGTATATCCCCGAAACAACGACGCTTCCAGTCTGCAACCATTCCTACCACTCCCGTCCACCTTTTTATAAACATATAAGATAAATACAAAATATAAAAGAAATATATTTAATATCTATACATAGATCAATGACGTGCATAGGCTTAAAACCAAACGACTATTGTGAAAATGAAGCAAAAAGATTTGGGGCAAATGGCAACACTGTTTTAATGTTTCACTATTACAGTGGATCTACCACATTAGGTACAGTGTAATAACCAGTGTAACAATATTTAATACCATGTAATACCAGTGTAACACCATGTACCATTTTTGTTTCCATGTGAACTGCCATTACATTTGCTGCTCAACGGACAGAATTATAACATCTTTTGAGCATTTCCATGGCCATATATGCACTGAAAACATGGGTAGAGAGTGGAACTGGATGCTGCTGCCCAAGGATAGAACGTGAACGCTGACTGTGCAGTGTCAAAGGGAACAACTAAACAGCCCGCGAACCTCTCAGACAGACTCACGATGCTCCCAGACTCGTCAAGTCAACGCGAATGTCTGGTGTGTGTATCCACTGTTAGAGTGTCTGTGTACAGAGTACAGAGCGTGTCCTGAGACAACCTTTGGTTGTGTGTACATTGTGATTTGATGGTGTTTGCTGTGTAGGTGTCTGCTTGATACCAGTTCCCCTGGGTGTTGGATGATAGTGGTTGTTGTCCTTTTGTTGTCCTCTCCAGAGGAAGTGGTACCCTCTTTGGTATGCAAAAGCAAGAGAAGCCCGTAGGTCTTGGCTTTAGATCTGGCATCATATTTCAGAACACACACTGTGCAATGAAGTGCAGCCAATGTGTGTGTGTGTGTGTGTGTGTGTGTGTGTGTGTGTGTGTGTGTGTGTGTGTGTGTGTGTGTGTGAGAGAGAGAGAGTGTGTGTGTGTGTGAGTGTGAGAGAGAGAGAGAGAGAGAGAGAGAGAGAGAGAGAGAGAGAGAGAGAGAGAGAGAGAGAGAATGTGACAGAGGGAGTGTGTGGGTGGCTGACCAGACCACAAGTCTCCTGGTGTGTGTGTGTGTGTGTGCAGTTTGCACATTTCACAGAGCCTGTGTGGACATCAGGGTGATTTGTTTGCACTGCCTACCCACCCATGCAGACGTGTGTGTGTGTGTGTGTGTGTGTGTGTGTGTGTGTGTGTGTGTGTGTGTGTGTGTGTGTGTGTGTGTGTGTGTGTGTGTGTGTGTGTGTGTGTGTGTGTGTGTGTGTGTGTGTGTGTGTATGCGCTGCACAAATACTCAGACATAATGCTGATCTCAGACCTGTCCATGGCAAGGTCTTGGCAGGCCTTTCACCACCAGACAAGCAAACTACTGTATGGGGGCAATCGGCCCATAGCTGAAATTAGGCCCCTGGTATTGACTGGTTATGTACTTCTATTCAAACGACAGCAATGAAAACTAAATGCAATGACCAAAAACGTGCCACACTACTGCGATCAAAATCTCTCCTGAGGGAGCCCCCTACCTACTAGTCCGAAGACAGAAAAAAGGGCCCTAATTCCCTATTTGCCCAGGGCCCCCAATTACCTTGAAACGACCCTTGTTCGTCCTGGGGAGGTAATTTAGTTCCATGTGGTTTGATGTGGTGTGGACGAGGTCTGTTGGTGCGCTTGCTTGAGGCTTCGCAGGTAATTTGCGGAGCAGCAGGCAACACACCTGGAAGCTGGGGCAACAATTAAGAGGACCATACGACGCATGACAGCTCCATCCTCCTCCTCCTCCTCCTCCTCCTCCTCCTCCTCCTCCTCCTGCTCCTCTGATGTCATGCTGGTAGAGAAAGGGTGTAAGAGCATGTAGGAGTATTGCCGCATTCCCCAATGGTGAGAGATGGGATGTTTCTGGCCTACTAGCTGAAATGCATTGGAAACGCCTGTTGAAGCGGAATGTTCAAGTCGCGAGCTAAGTAAACATCGAAGTACCCCGACGTCAACATAGACATGGCAGTGCACAGTGATAGGAATACTATATGTTTGACTTGCTGGCTGGAACACTTTCAAGTGGGAGGTAGCTGCCTCCTGGTTGCATATTGGGAAGCTAGTACCGCTCTGGAATGCAGCATAAGAGGGTGTCATGAATAAAAACTTCTAGGACAAAAGCCAGGGACAGAGATGTCTAGCACCAGTTCTGGAGTGCATTTCTCAAAGCCATAGTTGATAACTATGTTAACTACTTTGTTGTTTATAATGCAATTTCTCATTGGTAACTACCCAAGTTGCTAACTGGCTAACAACTACGCTTTTGAGAAACACACCTCTTGTTTGTAATTGTCGGGATGATAACTTGGATAAACAAAACTAGGCTAAATTGTGTGAAGGTAAAACAAAAAATCTGTAGTCAGAAGTGTTATGAAAATGGGTGTTGAATGAGGGTAATGTAGAAATGGCTGCGTGTCATGTTGCATGTTACATAATCAATAAAACAAAATGAAGTGAGCTGTTGCTCGGCAAGAGAGAGAGAGAGAGCTGGATGCTGGACTTCAATAAGGAACGGCATGTGCCAGTGCATGTCGGTGCATGTGTGTATAATGTGCACTAGTGTGTATGTGTCCAGGTAGCAAATTGCTTGTTCAAGCAGTAAAACTCTGATCACCTCAAATAGTTTTTAAAATTAATATTATTGTAGCACCCTGTAGCACCACCGTTGAGAAACACTACTTTAGAAAAAGAGCTCTGTCACTTTGACATACAGTAGGCTAAGACACTATCATACCATACATGCGACAAAATAGCAAGAAAATAGAGAAAGTAGACTACATGTGAGAAAATAGACTCACATAGTGCTCCAATGAGTCAATTTGGAGTTGCTCCCTGCCAAATTGAATGAGCTAATACAATATCATACCACTGACATGCTGTCATACATTTAGCTTCAGATGACTTGGGACACAGCCCAATTATGGTCCATATCTGCCACTCACTCTGTCTGTACAGTTTGAGTGCTCCTCTCATGCATGTGTATATGGCATGCCTGAATCATTGCAAGTAGGTGATAGGGGACCAGCTGTTTTGCAGTAAAGTGTATGGGCTTTGCAACGGTACATTGTTAAGTGAAGGAGTTCAACTTTTAACGCATGCTATGTATGCCCTTTCAATGAACCTTACTGGCTTATTAATACATATGTTGATGATGATATCAAATGCAATGAAATCATGCTGCTAAAAGGCATATAGATCCCGTTATAGATTCCTTACAAGCGGGCACAGAGGCTCATTTTTTTTCTGCGAGTTTCATCGACAACTTCTATACTTCATCACTGAACCACTTAATCATAGATATGCTATATGCAGTATGTCTGTGTGTGTGTGTATGCGTCTGTGCGTGTGTGTGTGTGTGCGCGTGTGTGTGTGTGTGCGTGCGTGCATGCGCACGTGCGTGTTTGTGTGTGTGTGCGTATGTGCGCGTGTGTGTTTTCATCTGATCAAGGCATACATGTACTTCAGTATTTTGTGTTGAGCAGTGCATACAGTAAAAACAAACACAGTGCTGCTAATGCAACACTTAGAGTGTCAATTTAACATATTCCACTGTGTATTTGATCCCAGAGTACTATCTGAGTGAAAAATCTTAATATTTTGTTTTTCCTATGCAGGGACCATTGCCATTTTCCCTTCTACATTATGGTAACATGGCTCATGGCCCTGTTCTTTATTGTTTATTGGTATACTAATAATAATAATAATAACAACAACAACAACAACAACAACAACAACAACAACAACAACAACAACAACAACAACAACAACAACAATAATAATAATAATAATAATAATAATAATAATAATAATAACTGGGGGAAAATTAGAAGAGACGCCATGTATCTGATGGAAAGATAATACCATGATGATGAGAAATAAAGTGTTCAAGTAAAAAAAAACTGAAAAAAACCGAACAGCCCCAAAAAGGGTGGTTATGACATGATCGACAAACTTCTCAAGTTGCCACCTGCCTGCCTCTCATCATGTAAAGTAATAGCCCAGAAGGCCTTTTTGAAGAGACATGGTTTCAGATAATGGAATGATCCGGCTGCTCTAAAGACCTGTCAGTCTGGGGATGACAGGCCATCTAAAAATAACACATGGCTAGAATTCACCTGAAGAGAAGAGGGTCAAGACTTTTTTGTGCTTCAAACTGACAGTGTCCATGGCTGGATTGGCCATAAGGCATACTGGGCATTTGCCCGGTGCACTGATGATGATATCAGAGATTCTTTAAGTATATAGAGATTTGCCAATGTAATAGGTTGCTATGGGCACCTAGCATGACCAGGTTCCGGTCTGCCTAAAGGGGCGTGTCATAATACTCCTATCATTGAATAGAACAGTCCTTAGGTCTGCCTAAAGGGGGATTTCCCCCCCTCCCCCTTGCAATAATAGAACCCGGAAACAATGGGCCAATGGAACCTCTCTCTCTCTACTCTCTCTGATGATATTGTCCTGGTCCTCCCCTCAGTGCCATCAGTCCTCATGCTGCTACAGCAGACCTCTTCGGGAAAATCACATTTTAATGAATCATTTTGGAAGTTAGGGTCACAATAGCTCCTATTACATGAGTAAAGGTTTGTCAAAATCTTCATTGGTCCCTCTCAATGCCTGGTGGACTGGTCTTTTGCTGAAATGCCTGGTGGACTGGTCTTTTGCTGAAATGCCTGGCCTGATTTTTCATCTCAGCCCAGCCCTGACTTCCTCTGACCTTAAAAACTTGCACTGTCACGACTGAAACTCCTATGATAGTATCTTTCGCTAACTGTTAATGACAGATCGATCAACATTGTAATTTGTAATGTATTGAAGTTATGAGGCAGCAATGACAAGAGGTAGTTGAGTTACTGTTTAAGAGTCATATTACAATCATAATATAATGGCATCCCATTGGGTTGTCTTATTTTTCCAGTGATGAATATGAGTGATGTGCAGTGATCAGTAATATCAAAAACTGAATCAAAACTTTGATATTGAAGTTGCAGACAAAAAAAATTGTTAGACCCCATTGCGAGGTTGAGAGACTTGCCTGCCAGGCAGATCATCGTGTCAGAACTCATCTTCTTTTCTTTCGGCTCTTTGTTTTCCTTTGGGGTTTTTGGTCTGGTTAATATCTGGTCTGGTGTGTAGGGAACTGGGGATGTGTTGGTAGGGCTGGGTGGATGGGATGGAAAGTGTACTGGTTATTTGATGCTTTTTACGTTCAACATAATAATAAAAAAATTAGTCATAAGAAAAGAACTCTCATTTTCTGTTTTATGATCAGAAACAAGAATGCTGAGCTGCTTCATGTGCTCAAACAACCACACCAAATGGAGGGCTCCCTCCATTGACTTTGGCTGTCAATGATACACTGTGAAAAGTTTAAAGTTCCCAAAGAACCTTCAATTTGCCACTGAGCGTGTACTTGAACTACTAATAGGCAGAGGTGTCAAAAGTAAAAGTACTTTTGTGGTGTAATTACAACATTAACACATGGCATTACATAGCTGTTATACCATTTACTCCATTTTACTTAATGAGACAGATAGACTGTGTTGTTAGTGGAATACACTGAAAACCTATACTACAAGGACCCACCACAAACTTGATCCAACCAATGCAGCATTTGCTGATCGAAAGACAAGTACACAGGTCTACTGGTTACTCAGATAAGTTACTTGTGTTGGAAGGAAGCTGTGTTTCTTTTTTTACTTTTACTTTTACTTTTGACTCCTCTGCTAGTAGGTTATAAATACCTAGAGTGTAAGTGCATACTGAACTACTATACTATACTTCAACACAGTACACTAATTGAAAAAGATCCTGAAAAGAAAATCTTGCTCATGAATTTTATATAAAATTCCACTAATCCCTTTTATCGCATGTGCCATCTAATTTCTCTTTTGAAGAACAAATGATTTTACCTGCTTAGAACTGGGATCAAAGGTTTGAACTTTCAACCTCTTTCGTGAATCACAGTGCACAGGTGAAGCTCAAACACATGGGATACTTTGATGTTTTCCGTGCCACGCCTGTCACCACACCCAGTCAAGCTAAATGATATGTGAAGTGAAAGCCCACCTGGGAAACTCCAACTCCCATTGTCATTGTGACAAAGCACTCCATAGCACACTGCACACAACAAAATTGCATTTATGCCTCACTCGTGCAAGGGGGCAGTGCGTGCGTGCGTGCGTGTAGCATGTATCAAGTACAGTATTTCAAACAATCTCTCTAGTACTGTTGTATTTTTCTCATCCTTCCCTCGTTTTCCATCAAAGATATTTTGCTCTGCGAATGGGAATACAAACGTTGAGGCCTGGCAAGGGGTCTGATAGGCTATGAGTGTGTTCTGAGCGCCTCAATCACCTCTCCCAAATAGCCTCGCTTCCCCCATTCGGCCTTCCTGCATTGCTTTCAGGCTTTGCGCAGGGTTTTCATTTCTTCTCACTTCCCACTTCCTAAATATTGATCTAAAGTCATTTGCCTCCCCGAATGGAGGGATAATTCAAATTCATAGGTTGTTACCAAATGGCATCGGCACCGTTATTTTCTTAATACCGGAATCATTTTCCGGGGATATTGCTTGCCGAGTGTGCTCAGTGTGATTCAATGGCAGACTGAGCATCTTATTTCTTTCTTTCTTGAGTTTTCTTCTTTTTGTTAGCAACCTGAAATAAAGAAAAGTATGCATGCCTGACTTTTACTGTACTGTGAAGTTGAAACCCTGGTGACATGGCCTGAGTTGCCTCGTCAGCCTGCCCGCCAGTGTACCTGAAGTGCGTGTGTGTTAGGCTTAGGCTTATGTGCGTTGTGCGTACGTGTTTGAACTTGAAAGCGGTAGGTGTGTGTGTGTGTATGTATTCCCTTATACTTAGCACACATGTGGTCTCTCTGTGCTAGCTGCGTAGCTGCACTTAATGAAGGAGCAGATTCTGTGAAGTTTCCCTTTGATATAAATGTCAGCATGCAGCCCGGCATCCTCATTGGCTTTGAAGTGCTTCATTTGAAGACAGCAGCCGTCTTTGAATGGCTAAGTGGCTGTGCTCGCTGAAGAAGTGGCATAACGAGGCATCATCCCTGATTCACATTCTCAATATTCCGAGAAGCGAAGGCAATGATGTGATGGGTGTTTTTTTTTACTTTCTTTCTTTCTTTCTTTCTCTTTTGGGTAGGGGTCTCAGGGCTCAACCACAATCCGACTATTAGCAGGACGTGTCAGGAGCTTTTGAGGGACATGTAACTACTCTTGGTTTACCCACGGGGGAAAGGCAAGAATTCCAGCTATTACACCAGCTATTCCTTCCCTCCTCTCCTCCTCCTCCCCTGCTGCTCTCCTCTCCTCTCCTCCACTCCACTCCTCTTCTCTCCTCTCCTCTCTATTCCTCTCCTCTCCTCTCTTCTCCTCTCCTCCTCTTGCCTCTCCTCCTCTCCGCTCCTCTTCTCTCATCTCCTCTCAATTCCTCTCCTCTGCTCACACTTCTCCTCTTCTCTGCTCTCCTCTCCACTCCTCTCCTCTCCTCTCCTCCTCACTCGCCTCCTCTCCTCTCCTCTCCCCTCCCCTCCCCTCCTCTCTTCTCTCCTCCCCTCTCCTCTTCTCTACCCTCTCCTCTCCTCTCCTCTACTCTACTCTCTCCTCTACTCTCCTCTCGTCTCCCCTCCTCTCCTCTACTCTACTCTCTCCTCTCCTCTCTTCTCTCCTCCCTTCTCCTCTCCTCTCCTCTCTCCTGCCCTCTCCTCTCCTCTCCTCTCTCCTCGCCTCGCCTCGCCTCGCCTCGCCTCGCCTCGCCTCGCCTCTCCTCTCCTCTCCTCTCCTCTCCTCTCCTCTCCTCTCCTCTCCTCTACTCTACTCTACTCTCCTCTCCTCACACTTCCTCTCAACCCCTTGCTCCACCACTCACACATGAAGAAGAAATTCAGTTTTAGCAGGAGAAGAAAAAAACCTTTCCACTAGGCCTTGGGATCTGGCAGCTCAGCCATGATTTGACAAATGCTCTGCGCGGTTTAACAGTCGCGGTTGCACAAAGAAAGTAAAAAAAGGGACCAAAAAAGTCATGGAATATAACAGCCATAAACTCCATCTTGCTTTGCAATAATGGTCGCCACTTGCCTTGCTTACCCACGCACTTTTGTCTACGTTTTTTTTTAATCTATTTTTTTTCTTTTTTTTATACTTTTATTTATTATTTTTTGGAAGGGCACAAGACAAGAAGTGACACCACGACGGCAATTATTTTGTGTGTAGCGAGGCTTCATAACTCAATAAGAACATGCTGTCTTGTGATTTATCGAGACCCTCTATGGAGTAAAGCGCATAAATCAGGCCCCCTCGCTCTATCACTGACGCTTATTTATGCTGGCTGGTATTTATAGGCTGTCCCACTGGATAATCAATATCCCTAATTTTAATTGCATTTTTTTCTGAAACGCTCTCTCTCTCTCTCACACACACTCACACACACACACACACGTGTTGAGCTGGAGCACATGTTTGCGCTTAAAAATGTTAATTAACCCCACAGCAAGGTGGGAGATATGGGGAAGATTTGGGAGTTCTGGTGTGTGTGTGTGCGTAAGCGCGCGCGCGTGTGTGCGTGCGTGCGTGCGTGCGTGTGTGTGTGTGCGTGCGCGCGCGTGCATGCATGTGTGTGCGTATGTGCATGTCTGTGTGTGTGTGTGAGTATCAGAGAGAATTGATGAAAGTGAGGATCTAGTCTCTTGGCTCCAATATTATAGCAGGCCTACATAACTCCTTAGATATTATTTTCTTACATCACTGATAATTATTAACTTTTTGTGTATTTTTGCACAGTGTTAAAAAATATCGTCAGGGGATGTAGTTGAGTCTACTGATCAGTTCTGCATTTCCCAAAAAATTATTATGTAGTACTGGAGCCGAGGGAGAAAGTAAGTATGAGGTAACCCCTTGTCAATATATCAGAAATAGGTCTCACATCATCACTAAAACTTTATACAAATATAGTGTACATATTGTTCCTCACACATACCTGTACACCTTGCGCAAACGTTTTATTTAGATGTGTGAGGACAAATAATGTATGTAGTCCTGTAAAATTATTGTATGTATTTTTTTTCTCTCTCTCTCTCTCTCTCTCTCTCTCTCTCTCTCTCTCTCTCTCTGTCTCTTGCTCTCTCGTCTTCACCAGTTCATGACTGCCTGTTAAGAGCCATGCATTAACAAGTAAACAAGCAATGAGGCTTTTATCATTTTAACAATTAATCCACATTGCCTCTGCATCGTGATCACAGAAGATGCATATGTTGTGGAAAAGAAAACAAAAAAAGCCATATTGCTTCAAACGCATTAGCCATATGTCTCTCTCCTCCTCTGCTGTCTCGCCAATACGGTAAACATCAGAGGACTTTCCCTGTGTTAGCTCTTGTCCTCTCCAAAGATAGGCATCTAATCTTCAGCGCATCAAACACAAGGCCGAGCAGAACCTGCTTCCACTTCAAAAATGCTGAGAGGGAAAGAACGGATATTGAGTTTGGTTGCTTTTCGGGATTACTCTGTTATACATACACTGCAAAAAAAAGTAAAAAATCTGAGCAAACTTATTATTCTAGTTTCAAGTAAAAAGCATCAAGTCAATCTTGATTTAAGTAAAAATCACCTATAATCATAATAACTACTACTTTTGAAGAACTAAAAAGTTCTTGTTATAAGACATTTTCCAGTGGGGCAAGGATTTTTTTCTAAATTAGATTTCATTTTCTTGTTACAAGTTAAAATGCTACTTGTAATAAGTTAAGAAATCTGACCTAGAACACATTACTTGCCCCACTGGCAAATGTCTTGAAACAAGTCTAAACAGTCTAAAAGGTCTAGTTCAAACCCTTGTTATTAGGTACTTTTTACTTAAATTAAAATTGACTAGATTTTGTTTTACTTGACAATAATAAGGCAGATTTTATTTTTTGCAGTAATGGGTTGGTTGACTATGTCTGCACTGCTGGAATCTTGTTTTTGCTGTGTGTGGTGGCATGCAGATCAAACAGTGATTCCAAATCTGTTGGCTGTGGCCCAAAGGTGTTACAAGTAGGCCATGAAATCCTTTTCTAAAAACCAAAAGTGGGCAGCCCTAGGGTACCTCAGTCATGGAGGAGGATGGGGGAGAGTACTCCCCACCAACCTGGTGGGTCGGGAATCGAACCGTCAACCTCTGGGCTACAAGTCTGACGCCCTAACCGATGTCTGCCCAGTCTGTCTAACCGATGTCTGCCCAGTCTGTCTGTAGCAGGTCTGTAGCAAGTTGGTTCGGACTGCATTCCTCGTGTGTGCACTATAGGACAGGAAGACCAATATAACAACCATAATTACATATACTCTAAGTGTACGTAACTTCAGTTGCAGACAGCTCCACATGTCATTAAATTTTACACTGTGCATATTATATGACAACATGGTTAGGAGGTGAGTTGCGGGATGTGCATTAGTTCTACATTAATGCAAATGAATACTGGATGCATTATAGGCTACATAATGCAGATGGTTCCTTGATACAAAACAGATTAGAAATCAATTAGAGATGGCAATTACGTACCAGAGATTGCACGCAGCATGAAAATGTACATGCTGTTGTGCTTTTCTTTAAACTGAAGTGAATTACAAGCAGGCCCATTGTGCAATGCAATGCACTACCAGGCAATTTATCCATTAAGATGCTAAAAGGGCAAAAAGCAAATTGATGTTTCTCTTGTTTTTTTTACTATGGTTTCTTTGGTTGTTACATTGGTGTAGATAAAGGAAACAGGATGCCATACTGAAAAAAGTGTTGGGAGTGGTAGGCCCTACTAATGAGCTGAATGTCATGCATGCCAAATCAACATTTCTGTAACATAGTGAAATGGAGAGTGACAGCACACTGGTTTTTGCCAGAAGTTTGATCTCAGCGGTTGCCATGTTGGTTGCTAGGCAGATATACATGGTCATTTAATGTAGATGATTCGAGCCTGACTGGAGTTGATGATGATTGATAGTTTGACATGGCCTTTTAAATTGATTTTATTAATAGATTTAATTTGTCATTATTAGTACTATGCAATAATGAATTCTTGTTGGTAAAGAGGACTGCCGTGTAGGGAGCTTTAAACAAATATTTCCCATAACTGGTCTCAAACACAAGAAACGAAGAAGAAGAACTCTGCAGTACAGTTTCATCCTCATGCAATGTAAATCAGCTGGAGATGCGCAGAACCTCATCCAACCAAAACAGTTGACATATCACTAGCTAAACTGCTAGATACCGTATGGTCCAGTGGATTCTACTTCATTTGGATAAGAGAGGTTTCAACCTATTTTTACTTTAGAATTAAATGAGTAAACTATACTAAACCCTATGGGCAGAGTACAGTAGGTCTATGTTTTTTGTGTGTAGCTGGTTGTTCTAGCCTTGCACCATAGCACCATAACCGTAAGTGGGCCATGAATATGGCCTTGGTTATGTCCTCTTGTATAAGAGGTGCTCCATGGGGA
The DNA here is from genome assembly GCF_034702125.1 of Engraulis encrasicolus. Classification (NCBI taxonomy): domain Eukaryota; kingdom Metazoa; phylum Chordata; class Actinopteri; order Clupeiformes; family Engraulidae; genus Engraulis; species Engraulis encrasicolus. Next base: position 27,742,533 of record NC_085879.1, read on the forward strand.
TTTGCTTGGCTTGACTTAGATGCAAGCCACATACACTACATGTTAGGGCTGCACGATTATGGAAAAAATTATAATCACGATTATTTGGGTCAAAATTGTAATCTCGATTATGAATCACGATTAATATTTTTTTGTGAATTTTCAAAAAATTATAACAAAATTAAATATAACCAAGAATGAATTATATACGGGATGAGCGAAATAAAATGAATTGTAATAATTATGTAATGGCAATAGCATGAAACAGGTGGACAGATTTCTGGCCAGAAACACAGGCTTGTCAGTATGTTCTGGCTTCAAGGACACTCTCGAATGTAAGTCACTATTGCCACGATTAAATTCCGATTGAAATCACGATTTTGATATCACGATTTCGATATCACGATTTTCGATTCTTTTCGATTAATTATGCAGCCCTACTACATGTTATAGTTTAGAATGCTTCTTGGCTATACGAATTGAAATAGATTTTCTTTACTGTAGTTGCTGCAAGACAAAGAGATAGTACTTGAACCAATTTTAACAACATATTCTGGTTCTTGTATATCTATACATGTAATCTAGCTCATATATTATAATTAGGATATTACCGGGAATACTTCTAAGCATTTATGCATTGTGTTATCTGTACGATCATACATTTATTGTATTCAAATGTACATCCTGTATTCTGTGACCTGATGGTCAATGCATTAAGCATAATATTTGTAATATACTTCCATGCATGCACATGACATGTACTGTATCGGTAAATCTTAATGCTTTGTGCACCACCGACCTTTCATTTTGTCATGTATAGGTCTCCAAGATGATATTACTATGCATCAGGAGTTTACAGCGACACGTTCTGTGAGTTGCATGGGCAGAGTTAGGCATGTTCATGTCTTTGAGAGGAGCCCCGGTTTTTGCATTTCCCCCAGTCAGCTCAATGCAGTATTTAACAGTGGGATGATGATGATGATGATGATGATGATGATGATGATGATGATGATGATGATGATGATGATGATGATGACGATGACAATGATATTCATGATGATGATGAAGATCATAACAACGATAGTCAAGATGGTGAATGCATTATGTTATCTGTACGATTATACATTTATTGTATTCAAACGAACATCTTGTAAACCAGGGGTGCTCAACTAGAAACTGAAAAGGTCCACTCGCCAAATTTCATATGTTTCCAGGGTCCAAAAAAGTCGCTACGGACCGATGCAGAAAATAGCCTCACTCGCTGGCCGCACTGGCCTCTTGCTCACTGGGTTGTCATAGTGATGATACTTTTATTTGTCATAAGACTGGCTTCGCAGAAATACACCTATAGATCGCATGGCAGCGAAATCTCATGTATAATTTATACATATTAAATATAGATGGATTTTGTCTTGGTCCGGATGACATTGCGTTTGGGTCCGCATCCGGACCTGGGTCCGCCAGTTGAGCACCCCTGTTGTAAACCTTACCCTGGTGGTCAATGCATGAAGCACGTTTGTACGCATGTCTTTGAGAAGAGCCCAGATTTTTACATTTTCCCTCAGTCAGCTCAATGCAGTATTTAATAGTGGAAAGACGATGATGATGATGATGGTGATGATGATGATAATGATATTCATGATGATGATGTTGTTGATTGTGATGATGATGATGATAACAATGATAGTCAAGAAGATGGTGAATGCATAATGTTATCTGTAAGATTATACATTTATTATATTCAAACGAACATGCTGTATATCGTAACCTGATAGTCAATGCATGAAGCACAACGTTTGCATGTCTTTCAGAAGAGCTAAGATTTTTATATTTTCCCTCAGTCAGCTCAATGCAGTATTTAATAGTGGAAAGACGACGACGATGATGATGATGATGATGATGATGATGATGATGATGATAATGATGATGACCATGATAGTCATGATGATGATGATGATAATGAGGATGAGGATGAGGATGAAGATGTAATAATAATATCCGCAGCAGGCTCAGTTGGCTGTATTAATCCACATTGTGGGTTTCAAATGGCCTGCTTCATTAGGCAGAGTGTCATTTCTGCGGCTCCACTGAGTTGGCGGGTAATGTTTTAACTTTTGGCCGCAGATGTCTCAACTACTACACTGTTCCTGTCACTTGCTATTTCTTTTGGAAGGCTGTGTGAGTTTCTTTTTTTTCTTTCTTTCTTCCCTCATTTCTTTCTTCCCTAATTTCTTTCTTTCTTTCTTTCTTTCTTTCTTTCTTTCGTTCTTTCTTTCTTTCTTTTTTTTCTTTCTTTCTTTTTTTGTCTCTCTCTCTCGCTCTCTATTTCTCTCTCTCGCTCGCTCTCTCTCTCTCTCTCTCTCTCTCTCTCTCTATTTCTCTCTCTCTCTCTCTCTCTCTCTCTCTCTCTCTCTCTCTCTCTCTTGAATAACGAGGCGAAGGCCATGTTTGGGTTGGGGTTGAGAAATGAGTCGGGCGGCTTGGTAACGCCACTGGCCAAAGACACTCTGTCAAAGCCACTCATTACACTAAATCATCTCGGAAAGAATAAAGTCTCTCTCTCTCTCTCTCTCTCTCTCTCTCTCTCTCTGGCTCACACACACTATACTGCACGCACACACACACACACACACACACACACACACACACACACACACACACACACACACACACACACACACACACACACACACACACACACACACACACACACACACACACACACACACACTCATTCCATGCATCCTCAGGCTTTCATTCTGTTATGATGGAGTGATGTCAAACCTATTATACTCTTCTCTTCTCTTCTCTTCTCTTCTCTTCTCTTCTCTTCTCTTCTCTTCTCTTCTCTTCTCTTCTCTTCTCTTCTCTTCTCTTCTCTTCTCTTCTCTTCTCTTCTCTTCTGTTCTGTTCTGTTCTGTTCTCTTCTCTCCTCTTCTCTTCTGTTCTGTTCTGTTCTCTTCTCTTCTCTTCTCTTCTCTTCTCTTCTCTTCTCTTCTCTTCTCTTCTCTTCTCTTCTCTTCTCTTCTCTTCTCTTCTCCATTCTTCCCCCCTCAGCTGTGAGAGCAGTGTCTCTAATATAACTGCCATTATGAGCCACAGTCAAGCAGCAGCAGCAGACTGTTATCTCGGATGAAAAAGCTCATCTCTGAGAGTTAGACTCTATCCCTACTCACTAAAGCCTCTACGGCGTACCACCAGTCTCTTTTCTTACAGCCCCCATCTACTGTAGACGGGGAATCTCCCACTTTTGTGACACAAGAAAAAAAAAAAACTCAGAAAGAAACCGTTAGTTGAAGGAACACATCCAGACGAGTTACTTTGGCAGGGCCGCCGCTAGGCATAGGCAGAGTAAGCAGAGCACTTAGGGCCTCAACCACTTTGGCCCCAAAAGTGGGGCCTCCTAAATTGAAATTAAAAAAAATATATTATTATCATTATTATTATTATTTCTAATTATGAGGGGGGCACCTGACCAGTTATGCTTAGGGCCTCAGAAAACCTTAGCTTCGGCCCTGTACTTTGGGACAATGCTGCTCCATCGCACCCACAATTCATTAGATTCTACCTCGTCAACGTCTCAAAACTGTCAGTGGCCCTGCCCAGGACTGGAGTTACTGTTGTGGGCCTCAACCAAAGACGGTCAGTGGTGTCTCTGATTAGCCTGGTCCTGGCCATCCCATAATACTACTACCATTACCATTTTAGTGTGCCGGAACTAGTTTTAAAGTGGTGGTGCATTTTTTATTCTTACTTCTTTATTTCCTAAAAATGCTACTGCTGCTGCACTCCAGTCATTTGTCTGCAGTAAAGTTGAGAAAGCGTCATTTAGGGAGCCTGAAAGTGGGGATGCTGATGCCTGGGATGGAGGACAATCCTCCCAGGCGATAGATACGTCTGGTGGGACTTTGGCGGGCTGGGGTGAAGAGAACGTGTCACGATGCAGTGCTAAGAAACAAAAAATCAATATCACTTGGGCTGAATGGAATATTTTACAGGATAGGGTGTTATGAGATGGAATGAAGCCCTTACTTAGCACAATATATAATAGGGGGACCTATCTTGACCTTTGTCTGATTGGGCGGGAGTGAGGGTGTGGGCGGGAGTGAGGGTGTGTCGTGTGTGTGTGTGTATGAGCGCGCGCTGGGAGCGGGGGGGGGGGGGGGGGTCTGTATGTCCCCTTGTGAAGGGGTCTGTTAGTGTGTGAGTTGAGTGTGAGTGTGAGCTGCTTTGTTTGTGTGTGAGTGGGTGTTATGTGTGTGTGTGTGTGTGTGTGTGTGTGTGTGTGTGTGTGTGTGTGTGTGTGTGTGTGTGTGTGTGTGTGTGTGTGTGTGTGTGTGTGTGTGCGTGTGTGTGTGTGTGTGATTGTTTCTTTGTGTTCATACATGTATGTGCATGCACGTGTGCTTGCATGCCTCTGTGTCTACAGGCATCTTGATTATGTGTGATTTTGTGTGTGTGCTCGCGTGCGTGCGTGCGTGTGTATGTGCATGTGAGCTTGCTGGCGTGCGTGCGTGCGTGCGTGCGTGCGTGCGTGTGTGTGTGTGTGTGTTTGCCTGAGTGTCTTGGAGTGTGTGAATGTGTTGCCACTCATTAATCATTTTGCACCCTTAAATGGTCGTGTTGTCACTTCGCTTCCACGTGTTTGTGGTGTGTTACCAAATGTGATCAAATTTGTTTATCCTTCCCCGCATCATTATATGCTAATTTTGACACAGCATTTAGAGATGACAGTTAAAAAAAAAACTGTGAACGGTTGTGCTCTCCCTCTCCCCCTCTCCCTCCCTCTCTCTCTGACCCCTTAGCACTGTTTGTGTGTGTGTCTTTGTGCGTGTGCGTGTGTGTGTGTGTGTGTGTGTGTGTGTGTGTGTGTGTGTGTGTGTGTGTGTGTGAGAGAGTTTGTAATGCCGAGATATTCACTGAGCTGTAAGGTTAGTATGAAGCCTGACTCCTTGTCAGTGTGACGTGATGTGGCTCTGCTGGAAAGGGAGAGATGCAGTTCCACTTTATCACCACACGAGGCAGTGTTGACTGACGAATGGTGACCCTGTGACACTGTGGCTCGCCATGAACATTGTTATGTGTGCTGTAGCCGCAGTATGCCACGGACTTACCGTACTTCAATGTTTTCCTTTGATCTATACTATAGGATCTTCATGGGGAAGGTTCAATTAAACATATTATACTGTATGTTTCTGGGATCAACTAGATAAAGAAGGGAATTATCAGCACAAAACTTGCACTCAGAACATCCTCATTACACCCCCCCCCCAATAACGGGATGATCATAACCTCCTTTTATGTGAGCACAAAGCATTGCGATGCAATGTACAAAATATGTAGTGTGTGTGTGTGTGTGTGTGTGTGTGTGTGCATGTGTGTGTGTGTTTGTATGGTGTGTATGCGTGAATGTATCCGTGCATGTGCATGTGCTTCATTCCGCTTCTTTGAACATAAAGAGACGCGTGCAATAGCAAAAGTTCTTCATGCTTTCAGGCCCCGGCGTATTTTCTTTCCATTTTCTGTTTCTTGAGCTAAAAAAAGAGAGAAAAAGAGAGAGGGGAAAAAATGAAAAGAAAAAAAAGAAAAGAAAGAAACACAAGGCCCCCCTCTCCTTTGAAGATCTCATGCAACTGTTCTTGCTTGTGTTGAAACAATGTGGCACGGTTCAGAATCCCCTTTGATCTCAGGCAGCTTTAGAAACACAAAGCGGTAACTGGTGGAATATGAGGAAGAACCAGCCCCATGAACACGAAAGAAAAGAGTGCAAGAAGAAAAAAAGAGAAAAAGAAGAAGAGATGAGAATGAGAAAATGAAAGAGAGAAGAAAGAGGTGGAAAAAGAGGGTAAAACTCTCTGTGCAAGAATGAGCCCCATAAACATAAGAGAATAAATGCAAGGAGAGAGAGAGAGAGAGAGAGAGAGAGAGAGAGAGAGAGAGAGAGAGAGAGAGAGAGAGAGAGAGAGAGAGAGAACGAGAGAGAACGAGAGAGAACGAGAAAGAGATATAAAGAGGAAAATAAAAAAGCTATCTGCGGAACCAGCAATGGTTGTCGCCATTTTCCATGTCAAGGAAAAGTAATTTTTTCTTTTTGTCCTGAATAGAAACGTAAATTGCATATTTGCCAACTATGGCATTAAATCCATAGGGGATTGTTCTGGGAGTGTGTGTCAGGTATGCTAATGTCACCTCTGAGCGATGGTAACAGAAGGCAAAATGCTGGTGTGTGAACAGCCTGTGTGTGTGTGTGTGTGTGTGTGTGTGTGTGTGTGTGTGTGTGTGTGTGTGTGTGTGTGTGTGTGTGTGTGTGTGTGTGTGTGTGTGTGTGTGTGTGTGTGTGTGTGTGTGTGTGTGTGTTTGTGTGCACGTGTGAGTTTGCACACGTGTGTGTGTGTGTGCGTGTGTGTGTGTGTGTGTGTGTGTGCGTGTGCATGCGTGCGTGAGAGACAGACAGAGAGAGAGAGAGAGAGAGAGAGAGAGAGAGAGAGAGAGAGAGAGAGAGAGAGAGAGAGAGAGAGAGAGAGAGAGAGAGAGAGGGAGACAGAGAATGCTCACACACCGTATGCATTTTTATGCCGGAGTGCATGTGTGTAGTACATGTAATTTAGAGAGAAAGGAGCAGAGGCTGCGTAAGACAAACAGAAAAAGAGGGCATACACTGTGTGTGCCGCAGAGAGGGAAAAGGCAACAGCAGAGAAGCAGAGGTAGAGTGCTTGTGATGGAGAGAAGGATTAGTGTAGATTGTGTGTATATGTGTGTTTCCCTACCTAAGTAGTTGCAGATGCGCCATTTCAGCGCTCCCCTTAGCTTCACCTTGACGTGGCGTCTCCTCTGTGCCTCCTCTCTCCACATCTTCTCTGTCTCCTCCCTCCTCTCCATCTCCTCCCTCCTCCTCTCTCCTCCCTCCATCTCCTCCCTTCTCACTCTCCTCCTCCTCTCTGTCTCCTCTCTTCACCTCCTTCTCTACGTCTCCTCCCTCCATCTTCTCCATCTCTTCCCTCCTCCCTCCTCTCTCTGTCTCCTCCCTCCACCTTTGTCTCCTGCTCCTCCTCTTCCTCCTCCTCATGTCTCTGTTTCATCCCTTCACCTCCCCCTCTGCGTGTCCTCACCTCTCTGCCTCCTGTGCGTCTCCTCTTCCATTCCTCTCCTCACTGCACAATACAGCCCCACTGTGCCAGCAACGGTATACCACCACACCCTCCACTAGTGGTGTGGATTGGCACTGCCCTCACGATCCGATTCCATCACAATTCGGGAGGTAGCGATTCGATTCGATTTGATTCTATGTGATCCGATCCGATCCGATCCCATTCAATTCTACAATGCATTGCGATGCATTGCATTTCTACTGAAAGGAAAGCAAATGCTTAATCAGTCATGATTGGGCAATACAAGTAATCAGATACTGAAGAACAATGTATTGGCTGTTTTCTGTATCAGTCTGTATCAGTCTGTATCAGTCTTTCAATGTTTTGAAGTGATTTTATTTAATTTAACATTCATTTGCTCCCGAAATATCCATGGAAGTAATTGAAACTTTAAAAAATTGCCGGATGGATTCTGGACCGTCCATGCCCCGCATTGGATTGCATCGCCGCATCGATCATTGTTGACACCACTACCCTCCACACGCTCACAAGTAGCAGCGCTCCCCAATCGCCATGTAACACTTTACTTGACATGTCCCTGCATAACACATTCATAACAGCTTTTTTTACACTTTGCATGGAGCATTCATGACTTTTTTATTAGACATTCATGCATTCAACACTTTCAGGAACATGGAAGATGAACGGACAGCAACTTGTCAAAATAAAAGATAAAAACGCAGCATTGCAGGTTAGATGAGGTGGTTAGATTACCTTTTATTTTGATAAGTTTCTGTTGCCATGAATGTCTTACGAAACAATCATAAATCCTTCATGCAAAGTGTATAACAGCTGCTATGAATGTGTTATGGAGCAACACGCCAAGTAAAGTGTAACCCAATCGCCAACATCATTAAATGACAATTACATTAGCTGATGCTCGTATCCAAAGTGACTTACACTTATTTAGATTCAGGGTATTGGTTACAGGCCCTGGAGCAATGTGGGGTTGGGTGCCTTGCTCAAGGGCACTTCAGCCACGGATGGACGTGCTGATGAGGGTGGGATTTGAACCTGCAACCCTCTGATCTAAAGCCCAGCGCACTAACCACGCATATCACTCATCACTCTCACCCAGCAACCCCAATCCAAAAATCCCATCGCTCTCACCCAATCCCATCATGCCTCCCATCTGCAAACCCCTCTCATCTCTCTCCCCCACCAGCCACTCCCTACCCCCAGCCCTCCGCCCCTGCAGCCCTCTCACTGTGTCCAGGGAATTGGCTATTGCAGACACTCCCAGGTGCCTTTTTAAGCCTGACCTCCTCACAAATACACACACACGTACCGGTGACGTGCGGTCAACTTTATGGCTGGTGAGGCACTGACTTTTCCAATATCAGATTTTCAAATATATAATACTACAGCTACAGTATAAGTACATTTTAGTAAATTTACCAAATAGGCCTACCGACAAGTTTCATATGTCATAGCTTTCTTAACATAAGGTAGGCCTACATAATAAAACATGCTGCATTTCCATAGAAAAAATGTTATTAGATCTCTCACTCACACACACACACACACACACACACACACACACACACACACACACACACACACACACACACACACACACACACACACACACACACACACACACACACACACACACACACACACACACACAGGATTCAAACAGTGGTCTCACATAAACCACACAGCACCAATGTGGACAAACAGGAGCATCACGGCGGATGCTCAATGAAACACACACATACAGGATTCAAAACATGGTGTCAGACCGCTGAGCACCACGGCGAACAAACCGGTGTGATAGTGTAGTGGAACCCCCATTTTTGTCTTTTTGTTCCCTTATTATTCCCTGATTCTCATTCTCTGTCTTTTTGTTGTCCTATCAGAAGTTGTTTTACTTGAATCGTGCTGTTGCACGTTTTCGCCAGTAGATGGCATCATAGGACCAGCTTATGAGTTCAGTAGCCAGTGACTAAGGTCACGTGAGTAGAACGAAACCTAGAAGTGACAGTTGTTGTTATAATCCTGAAGGCAGCGGTTACACTGAAGCTGTATTATTGAGCTGAGGAAAATGTTGAAAAGAGAAAATGTAAATAAACAACAAGCGAACCCATCGAAACTCAACACACACTTGAGGACATTCTTTCATTCAAGTGTGCAGCAATAGCTTTTGTGATACACACCGGATTCTCGTGCAAATGTACATCTACTTGTACGAGGCTACGGCAAGCGATGTGGGACAAAGGTGTGACAGGAAGCGAATGTCAACATACAGAGCTTCGATATGGTCACCAAATATTTTGGGACTGTCATTTATGTTATGCCTACACTTTGGAATTAGATCAGAGTCTTGTTACACGGGTATATGTGATTTAACTCAACGGTACCCTGTGCTCAACTTTACAAACAGTTACAGGGCACATGAGAATCCGGTGCATGTCACGAAAGCTACCACACCGGACAGAATCACAGCGGATTCTCTCTCTCTCCACGGGTCTCACAAACACAGCCTTCACACACATAGGAAACACTGGTCTTACCTTTACTCGTACATCAGGTCCATGCGCTGCTCTTTCACTGTTCTCATTCCCTTTGGCATTGTGCATGCTAACGTTTCTTTAGCCGGTGCTGTTCATCCAAAGCCACATCTATTCCAGACGCCCCAAACGTCTCCAAAGCAATTTGGCATTGAATATGAGTAGCCGCGAGGATTTGTGTTTCCAGAGGCTCCTTAGTAAATTTTTAAGTCGTAAAATCCCATGCGAATGGTCTTCCACACATTCTCGCCGGTTGCAAACAAGACACAGGGGAAACAAAAAATCGTTTCTGTTGTACCACTCACTTTGAAATGATCGGGTAGTTCTAATCTTCTGACCGGTCACCCATTCTTTATCACATATTTTCCCCTTGGAAATCCAACTTTGAGAATGCTCTTAGTTTCGTTATGAAATCCACTTGTAGCAGTCAAAGTGAACAAGCTAGCCAACAACACCGACTGACTGTATTGAACTGAACTTCAGATTCGCTATGACGTAACTGGCCAGCAAGACTCTCAACGCCAGAACGAGTCTGCGGCCAGGCTACTGCTCGCTGCATGACTGTATCTTTCAGTGGGCGTTATGCCAAAGCGTTCAGAGTAAAGAAATGATAATCACACGTAGAAAATAGTAAAACATTATCAGGAAAATGAGGGAACACCATACATACTTCTATTAAGTGTATAAAAACGTTTAATACAATATTACCAGGTTGCATTCAGAGAACGAGCAAAATGGCGCATGCGCTCAAGCTTGTTAACGAGGGATTGCACAATCCTGGGTGAGGCAAATTCAGAGTTGCCCCAAATGCAGCGTATTTGGAGCAATTTGACATGAAATGGGCAAATATTACGATTTTGGCCACGAAAATGATTGAAAATGAGTGAAACTGTTCAAATACTACTCAAATGGTAGTTATGGTGCATGCTCGGAAACAATAGCTGTTATTGTTACTATTATACATATTTACTGCATCTCATCATTCTCATGGGGCTGGTGAGGCAGTGCCTCCCCTGCCGTATTGGAGTGCACGTGCCTGACACGTACGTGCATGCACACACGCACATGTACACGCACACACACTGACACGTACACACACATACACTCTCTCTCACACACACACACGCACGCACACGCACACACACACACACGCACACATAAATTGACACACATGGTTACACAAACACACACACACACACACACACACACACACACACACACACACACACACACACACACACACACATACACACACACACACACACACACACACACACACACACACACACACACACACACACACACACACACACACACACACACACACACACACACACACACACACATACTCAAACAAACACACACACATGCACACATCTGCACACCACTCCAGCCCCTCTCCTCTCTCCCCAAGCAAGCCTGTCCACTCATCCCTTACCAGCCTCCCCTCTGTGTAGTGGCAGAAACATGGGACTATGTTTTTTTCCCCCTTCTTCCTCTTCCTCCTCCCTTCCCCTTCAGTTATTACCTCCGCCAAGGAGGTAATGTTTTCGGTCGCGTTGGTTTGTCTGTCCATCTGTCTGTCTGTCTGTTTGTTTGTTTGTTTGTTTGTCTGTCTGTCAGCAGCATAACTCAAAAACTAATCAACGAAAATTTGTGGGTTTGTTGATAATGACCCAAGGAACAAGTGATTAAATTCTGGTGGTGATCCGGATCACGAACCGGAACCAGGACCTTGTTAAAGAGTCTGTCAGCAGGATAACTCAAAAACCAATCAACGGAATTCGACAAAACTTTGTGGAGCTGTTAGTAATGACCCAAGGAACAAGTGATTAAATTCTGGTGGTGATCCGGATCACGAACCGGAACCAGGACTTTTCAGAAGATTCTTCACAATCTAGACGCCTCCTAGTGACCAGAAATTGAATTGTGGGAACACCACAACAACAAGAAAGACTTAGGGTGCAACATAGTCAAATGTATCAACTAGCTTCCATGGCGGAGGTCTGCGCTCTCTGAGAGCTTCTAGTTGTTGTTGTTTATGACTGTGTGGTTTTGAGTGGCCTGGGGAACACATTCATCTCTTGGGGGCGTTATGGCGACGACCCCTGCTGACCCCCGTGGGCGGCTCCAGTATGGAGGAGCAGACTCATCTCTGCCCGAGGGACCTTTTGCAGCTCCAGTTATTACACAACACTCGTCCTTCTCTCTCTCCATCTCCCTCGCTTTTTCTCTCCATCTGGGTCAGTCTGTCATTCTATCTATCTATCTATCTATCTATCTATCTATCTATCTATCTATCTATCTATCTATCTATCTATCTATCCCCCTCTCTCTGTTTCTGATCCTCCCCTTTGTTTTATTGTCTTTATCACTTCTTCACCTCATCCCTTCTTTCATTGTCTTTATCTCTTCATCTTTCTCCTTGTCTTTCATTCTCTCTCCCTCTATCTCCCTGTTTGTTTCTCTGACAATTTTTTCTCTGTGTCGATCCTGCTCAATGCCCTACCACGCCACACACCTCACCCCCACCCTCCCCCACCTCCTCCTCTGCTAACACCCCCTCCACCTCCACTCCTAAATGTCACCCATCCTTCCTGTGCCCTCTTCATCTCAGTCACCTGTAAACAGTCTGCTGGATTGCTTTTCTCTCCTGCCTGCCTGCCCGCCTCCCTCCCTCCCCCCAGACATCTGTCCATGCCCTTTTTTTTCTCTCTCGCAAAGCTGCCTGCTCACTCGATTTCTTGCTCTCTAGTCTTTCGCTTTCTCCCTCTCTCCATCACCTTATCCCCTTCTCTCTCTCTCTCTCTCTCTCTCTCTCAATCGTACAATTATCTCTCTCTCACACACACACACACACACACACACACACACACACACACACACACACACACACACACACACACACACACACACACACACACACACATTTTTTTTGCACACTTTAG